>NW_024581131.1:7488213-7618985 GCF_017639235.1 Corvus kubaryi
AAAAAAAAAAAAAAAAAAAAAAAAAAAAAAAAAAAAAAAAATCAGGGGCGGCGTCCCGCCGCCGTGAACCGAGCGGGCGGGGCGCGGGCTGGGCGTGTGCCGCGGCCGTCGGCGGGGCGCGCTCCCGCTCCGCTCCGCTCCCGCTCCCTCCGCACGCACATTGTCCGGGCGCGGCGGCGGTACAGCGCCCCGGCGCCCCGTGCCAATGCGGGGCGGGTGCGGCACGCCGGGGGCGCCTCCACCACCGCGGTGGAAACTTCCCCTCGCCGCCGGGCCGACGCGCGGCTGAAGCCCCCGGCGGGGAGGAGCGGAGCGGGGTTTCGCCCGCCTGGGGGGGCGCCTCGTCTAGTTTGGTTTTTCCTACGTTGGAAGGGCAAAAGCGAGTAATACTGTTACCCGGCTTTAAACTTCCGCGCCCCGCTCTCCAGGACGCGCATCCCGCCCGGCGGGGTGGACGAGCCGGTGAGTGGCCGCCAGGAGCGGGCTGGCGCTGGGTCGGGGTGGGTGGGACGCGCCGTCGCGGAGGGGCAGCGCCCACCGGCTCGGCGGGGACGGGTCGGCAGCGCCGCCGCCACCTGTTAGCGGGGCTGTTCCCCCCAGCCGCCAAGTTCGTACCCCCGCTGTGCTGTGGCTGCCCCCGCCGTGCCCGGGGCGGCGGTGGGAAGGGAGGGACCCTCGGCCCGGTGGGCGGTGGCGGGGCCCGGGCTGTTGGGAGTGGTGGCGGCCACCCACCTGCTCGCCGGCCGCGCCATGACTGTGCTGCCTGGGCGCTGCCTGCCGACCCTAGCCCAGGCAGGCTGCTGGGGTGGGAGGGTGGTGGGGTACCACCGAGCCACAGCCTCTGCACCCTCTTTGCCCTCCGTTCTCTCTGCCCTCCATCCCCTGCCCTCCTTGTGCACCCACTGTGCCCTCCTCCTGTCCTCCCCCTCCCAAGCTGCAGCCCTGTTTCCTTCCCCTCCCTTGCCCTCCCGCTCCCCTCCATATCCCTTAGCTGCAGCCCTGTTCACCTCCTCTTCTTCGCACCCCTAGTTTGCAGCCCGCTGCACCCGTCTTCCCTCATCCCCTTGCATCCCTCACACTGCTCCTGTGATGCTTCAAAGGGGGAGCACCAGACTCGCCACGCTTTGCTAAAGCAGGTGCCTGCTGGGCTGGCACCCTCCAGGAGAGACGAGCTCCACGGCGGTGCCAGGCGCCGCCAGGCCCGGGGCGAGGCGCGGAGGGGACAGGCAGGTGGCGGAGGCGCAGGTATTTGTGTGCATCTGTGAGCAAGTGAGCGAGGTCCCCCGTTCTGCGAGCATGCGGCTCTGCGGAGCTGGTGACACCTCCCTCCCTCCCTCCGTCCTAGGGAAGCTCGCCGCCGGGGCTCTGCGGCGTGCCGAGGCTGCCTGCGCCCTGCTGCCCTGCAAAGGGTGTCACGGCGTCCGGGGCTGCAGCATCTTCACCCCAGGTGAAGGTGCATCTGATGGCTCGCTTGGCCCATACAGGTCCTGGCTGGGGGTGTATTTAAATTGCCTCAAGCAGTGGAGCGTGCCTGGAGACAGAAGAGACTATGAGAAGTCACAGTGGACTGGCGAACTCTGGAGCGGCTGGAGAAATGCTTAGGACAGCTGGAAACAGGACTGTGCAGCAGGAATGGCTTGTTAAGCCATTGCATGGCAAGTCAAGCCGTTGACTATTTCAGTGTCCTAAGCTGGATGGTCATATCTCTTGTAGCCTGTGACGTGCAGGTTGCTCCTGGGTAGGTCTTTGAAATGCAGAAAGGATACGAACTCGTGGTGAGGCTGTGTCACAATGTATTTTAGTCTGGTTGGCATGGGTAGGATGTGCAGCTTGGAGCAGGAACTGGTTTTGAATGGAGGAAAGTACATGAGGTTTGGTGTGGGATTAGCTAAAGAGTTGCTGTAGTCAGAATTGCTGATGTGTTTATCCTTCACAGCTCTGAAATATTTTAATTCTACAGCTGGAGATTCGTGTGATTTTCCCAAGTGTTTTTAAGACAGCCGTGACTGAATCCATGTGTATCCCCCCTCTGTGTGTCTGGTCCTTTCCTTGTCCTCGTAAAACGTTTTTCCTGTGTGATTAATAACGTGCCAACTGCTTCATTTCAGCACTGGGGAGGCTGATGCTGATTGATTTCTCTGTTCAGTCTTCTTGGTGGGTCTGGAGGCTGATGGGTGTTATCACTGCAGAAAAGTCTGCTTTTGGGTGGGAGCTGTCAGCGTGTCTATTTTTTTTATCTCAGCAAACCTCTTACTTCTTTTAATTAAAAAGAGATGAAGTATGCGTGGTAATACCCTTCATGTTTACATAAAAATGATCTTGTAATTAGCAATAATTATCTCAGTTTGGGATATTGCTGAGATATTTAAACAGGACTTGTGACCCAAGGGACACTTTTCCGGCCCCAGGGAGTTGCCCTTGGTGTGGTTCTCTCCTGTGGTGAGTTTGATTCTTGGCTGCTGCCAGTGGTGAAGGTAGAGCAGCAGTGGGAGTAGCCTCGTGTTCCTCTGATGTTGGCCTAGAAAGCCATGGCCACAGGTTCCTTCTTGAGCCTGATTCTGCTTCCCAGGGCTCCCTGGCAGCCCTGCCACCACGCACATGGAGATGGTTTACCTTGGTGGCTTTCACCCCATGGTCTGAGGATTCTCAGACCAATTCTTGCTGTTGTCTTGGGGGAGGGGGGATAAAAACAGGCTGAAAAATTGCCAGTTGGTCTTTTTTTTTCCCTCCTAGTTTCCTCGCTGGTTCTCTGAGGGAGGTTTGGAAAAGGCTGCTGGCAGTGTGGGAAAATTTCCTTGTCAGAGTAGAGATCCTGAGGCATCCTTGTCCATCTTTCACCTGATTTCCCTTCCCTTTAAGAGGAGCAAAGCTCAGCTTAAACATAAACATTTGCTTCCAGGCTGGATATGGCTCTCACTGCCTTCCCTCCTGCTACCAGTGCACCCGAAATTTACCTTTCTCTTCGGCTGCCCTTGGAGCTCACCAGACTTTTTTGGGGTAAAAACCTTCATGGAGTAGAAAAGTTGAGTATTGGGGAAACATTCAACAAAATAAAATCAAGACAAAAAGTACTGCCTGTAGAGAGGAGTTCCTTGTGGGAGGGTGGTTAAAGTAGGAATGTCGCCTCTTCTGTCTCTCAAGATGAGTTATACAGTATACTGTATTTTTGTCAGTCTAGGAAAAGCAAAATGGTCGTCCTTCAAGTAATTTTTATCTAATTGTAATTTATTCCCAGCTTTCTATTTTAACATTTTTGAACTGTAAACTTAGAAGCAGAGCTTATTAAGCAGCAGATAAAAATGTTGAATGTATTTGAATTTTACTTGTATTAATCTAATAATATATTTATGACATGATATTTGATCAGCTCCATACCTGGCTGAAGACCACAAAAGAGTGTTAATCAAACAAATTATTTGACAAATACAGATGAGATTAAATAAATTATCTATTTGCCAGCTGCTGTTCAACTGATCTGCCATGGCATGTTCCTCATTCTCTTATCTTTCCCTTCCAGTTTTCATTCCATTTTTGCATGGTTTATCTTTTCCTGAACTGTCCCTGGTATCTGTTTCATTTATCTCTTCTGTGTCATGGTTTTCCTTCTATTCTTTCTTTTGCCTCTTTCTTGAACCTCTCTTTCCATGCTTTTTGAGTCTAAATTAGCCTTTTCTCCTCTTTTTCTCTACCTTCCTGGTGGAGTTCTTTATTGAGCACTTCATAGTCAGCTCAACTAAATCTGGTATGTGTTTAAACCTGTAAAAATGTAAAACTGAACCCAGACTGTGTGTAAGTATGAAGATGTTTGCTTGGTGGTAATGCTTCTCTGTCTCTCCCTGTTTTTTCTGGCTGTTTTAGGAAGGGTGTTCCTGCAATTCTGGAGGTTTTCCCCAGCTCTTGTTTTTGCTTGTGTTCTCCTTATGCCTCTTTCAAAACCGAATTTGACTTTGTATCTTAAGAAAGCAACCAGGATCAAATGGCAGCCCTTGTGTTGTTCCCTGGCTGTGTATCTGCATGCAACCTGCTTCCATCTGCTGTCTGACCAACCCAGCTTTCCTGCCAGGCAGTTTTCTTTCCTCCTGGCATCATCCTTCCTCCCTGATGGGGTTTACAGCCAGGAGGTGTCTTTCAGTAGGGCAAAAGGAATGAGTGCTCAGAAAATTTTCTGGTTTACCTATTACTTGCAGAGTCTGTATGAAATTCAGGTTGCTGAGGGGAGGTGGCAAGAGGTGAACAGGTCACTGTGCAGGTTATAGTGCATGACCGAGCAGTCACAATACTGAACTTCGATCTAGTATTCAAAAATTAAAGTCTCTTAAAAAATGAAGTTTCTGTTATAAAGAAGACTTGATTTGTTTTGTGGTTTGATTTTTTTTTTACCCCTGGATGAATTCTAGGGGTGGGGAGGATATTTCAGAAACAATGAAAGGAATATAAAACCTTGCATTTCAGGGGAGGAGATTTGCTCTGCCTTGGCAATAAGGCTCAGGCAGTCCAGAGGGGTGTGATTGGAGTGCTCAGAGTGCGTGATTCGCCTCCGCTGATGGTTGCAGTGATGTTGCAGCAGTGCATGAGCTAAGCTGTGTATGTCATAGCTGTTTGCTTGAAGTACTGGGAGTTATGCCACGATGCCCCCTTGTACCCTGAAGGAAAGGTCTCTGCTGTACTGAAGTGAACAGTTCCACCTCTCCTCTGTCTTCGAGGGGGTTTGGGTAACACTTGGGTGCACTGATACAGCGAGCAATCCAGGCACGTTGTTGCAAAGCAGAATTGATTGGGGAGGATGGAGCCAAGAGGAATATTCTTTCGCAGTTAATTATTTACTGCAGGGAGAGAGAGAAGCTGATGATGTTTGGTTTATAATTACAGATATCCAGAGGTAAATACTTCTAGATGATCTGTTTTATTCTGGGTGTTGCTACCTATATCTCTGTAAAGTGGGACCAGCGCTGTTTAATGACCGGCTCAGTAAAACCAAAACCCTGTTACCAACTTCTCACCAGTGCAGTATGGTTCTACAGCTTCCTGTGTGTGGTGCTAACTGACCCAAATGCCTATGGAGGGAATAGTCTTTCACTGTCTTAATGCCTGACCTCCCTGTGGTGCCCATCTGACAGCAGTGTGGCCTCTTGGAACAGCTGATCTCTGTGCTGAAAGATGACTTCATGGTTAAAGCCACAGGATTGTGAACTGGGGAGTCCTGACCCCCCATCTGGCCTTGAGTAAGCTGGTTGCATATCTCACTGGACTTTTCTTTAGGAGGGATACTGACCTAGTAGGTAACCAGCAAATACCTAGCCTATCTGCTAAAAGGATAGGATGCCCTGGGTGAGGGGCACTCTAATAATGCAGAGGCAGTGGCAGCCCAGGTACTTGTATACTGCTGTGCTGTGGACCAAACTTTAAGAGGATTTTTCCTTTTGCATAGCTAAATCCATTATAGATCAGACTGCTTGTATGCAAGTTAAATTCAAGAGCTGGTGGAGCTGAGTTTAAATGTGTGTGTGTGGGAGCAATAACTTGACGAATACAAAAAAGAGACATTGCTGCAATGTCTCTGGGAAGATGCCTGTACGTCTTCTGCTTGTTTAGCATCCTTGAGAGAACAGCAGACGCGAGGGAGAAGCTGTGGCCTGTGAAATGAAGAGGATGTCATGCTCTTACTGGGAGAAGAGGAGCAAGATCTAAAAAGCCAGGGAGTAGGAGTGAAATGAGGGATGCAGGTGTGCACAGCAGGGGCTGCTCCAGGCTGCCCTGTTCTCCCTGGGTAAGGCTCTGCAGAGAGAGAAGCGAGGAGGAGATCAGTGGAAAAAGGCATTGTGGAGGCTGCTGTTTTGCAGGGTGGTGCGTTGGCTCTCCTGCTGGTCAGGGCTGAACTGAGGCATGGCTGGCTGGCAGTGTAAGTGCATGGGGCCATATTCCTTGAGAAAGGCAAACCAGTGAAAAATCTCCAAACAAGAGTCTGGTCAGCAAGTGCTTGTGCCTGAGGCAAGTTGGGATCTTGTTTAGAGGCTTGCTGAGAAGTGAGCTCTGTTCATCAGCAGTTTGTTGGGGTAACAGGCAGCCATCCTGTTGGCCTGCTCCAGGATCACATTGAGTGCTCTGACACTCTGTGCTATCTTCAGCAATTCTGTGGCTTACATCCAGCTCTATTCACCCTGCTTCAAACCATGTGTATAGAATAAGCTTGAATGTATAAATTTGGAGCCTGAAAATGATGGATTTCATCCTACCTCAGACAGCCACAGCAGCAGCCAGAGCAGTATTCCTGGTGTGGCACTAGGTCCTCTGTTTCTGTAGCGATTGTAGCAGCCATGCTCCTTCCCTGCTGATGGCTTTACATTGGATGTCAGGGGGCTTAATGTTATGTGAGGGACTGAAATTCACCTTCCAGGAAGAGGACACAGCTGGGCTTCTGAAACCAGGCTTTGGTTCGTATGATAAGTAGATAAAACAATAGTTGATTATGTTAAGTAAATAAAACATCACTGTTTGTTATAGGTAAATATGGGACTGATCCTGGCTTGTATGTATGCTAATTCTGTGATTAATTTTTTTCATTGTCTCCCCTTGTATCTCTGTCTGTAGATGCAATGGCTCCTTTTGGGTCCCACTCTCTTAGGCTCCTGCTGTGAACAGCACAACTCTCCTTTGTAGAATGCAGACCTAGCAAATGCTGGTGAAAGCAGGAGGTACCTCCGGTGTGTGTGTGCATGCACACCCCTTGCTTTCCCCCCTTGTGTGCAGAGGATGAATACATAACCTTGCAATATAACCTTGGTCATACAAGGTTTCTCCCAATCTTGTTTCTCCTGGCCTTTTCCTGATTTGCATGATATTGTAAGAGGCCAGTTGTCTTTTTCTGGAGGGCTTGTCCCACTTTCCACACAGGCAGCCTTGGGCGAGTGGTCTGCTCCCTGACCTGCTTCGACAAGCATGTGTTGGCTTCTTGCTCTGCTGGGAGCAAGAGTGGGAGGCAGGATGAGGATAAGTGCTGGGGGCTAGGCAGGGGGAGGACATTGCTGTGCTGCTTGGTGGTGTCACCTCCCATCTGGCAGTCAGCATAGTTGCTGATGGATGAGGAGGTATGCACAAATCCCTGCTTCACTTTCTGCCTCATTGTTCTCCTGCGGTGTGTGGTGGCTGTACTGAAGTCTTTTAGGGTCAGATCTGCTCTCTCCTAAGAGTGCAACTGTATGTCCTCCGTTCTGCTGTACTCAGTTGCAGCTGATGGCTCTGTAGCTATTCTGGTGGCCCCTATAATTTCCAAATATCAAGGTATTGATTCTCAAAACATATGCACTTGAAAGAAATGACTACCATGACCATGGTGGAGGTGGGAGACAGAGGTGTGAGAGAGTCAGACCCGGACCTGGAAAAGTGCTTCAGCTCCTGCTTTTCCACAGAAACAAGGAGGCTGTGTGCTGGTGTGGCTCATAGTCACAGGGACGTGTGCAGGGTCTCACCAGGTCTGTGGCAAAGCAGGGAGGTAGATGGATGAGGGTGGAAATCTCCGATTCATAGCAAATTATAGTCATTTGATCCCCACAATTACTGCACCTGATTATCAGGGGCCTGACAAGATGTCCTCTGCTTCGCGTTACTTCCATGATGAACACATTAATCTGTGTTCAGCAGACATCAGTTTATACCTTTGCTGTTCCTCTTCCTCCGTGGTGTATATCTCAAGTAGCCACCCTTTTCCAGTCTATGAAGTGCCCAGGCTTGGCTGCTCCTCATATCTGCTAGAAAGTGTAAAATTGCCAAATACCTACCGGTGCCTATAGCTGGGGCACACACGGGGCAGGGAGAGGAGAGACATTACAACCCCTTGTTTTACAGCTGGGAACTGGGGAATGGAAATTCCCATTAACAGGAGGAGAGAGCTTAGAACAGAGCAGAGCTTAGAACAGAAATTGTTGTCCTAGTCTGGCACTTTGACTGCAAGATCAGCTTCTCATTTCCTTTGGTAACTGATGAGCGTCAAAAGATTCAGCACCCAGCTGTTGACGTGTTGCTAGTCTGATTTTTCTGATGAGAGAAATGCTTTCTTATCACAATGAGCCCTGAGAAGGTGGGGGTTTGTTTCCTTTTATCCTTTCAAGCAAGGCTGTCTTGACTGTTATTTTAATACTTTAGGTGTCTGGTCTTAGAAGTGATGTGAGTGGAGGGCTGGGATGGCAGTCCTTTGCATGTCAGTCTTCCAGGCTGTAAATGGGATTTGTGTCTGAAGAAATGGATAGACATCCCATGATAAAACCGAGTGTCTTGTTGTGAGTTGGAAAAACAGTAAGAAGATTTGGTCAATTGAATAGAGATGTTGGAGGCCTTTGGATGGGGATTGTTTTAAAAATCAGAGTGCTTTAGAATTTTAATTTGTGTCGGTGGCGGATGATTGCAGAATGAGCAGTCTCCCTATTGGTCATCTGCATCGAGGCACCTTTTGTGGAAAGATCTAAAAAACAAGATGCAGTTCATTGACCAAATCTTTGAGGTTAAAAAATAAAACAAACTTCACAGGGAAAAAAAAAACCCAAAAAATGGTGGGTTTCTTCAAGAAGCGAAAACCCCTTACTTTTTTTTCCAAAGCAGTTTCCGAGGCACCTAATCTAATCTTTCCAAAACAATTCTCTGGCAGTCAGAGCTCACATGTTTTAAAAAACAGTGTAGAAAGGAATGTATCATGACAGTTTAATTTGTTGCTGAAATATGGTCACCTCTGGGGTAATTCAGGGCAACCATGGAGTGGATTATAAACCTGTTCAGGATGGGAGGTGAGCAAAGGGAGGCTGCTGAGATGAAACCACCCATGCAGAGGTGTAATTCCTGGGATTTAGGTTTGTCTTCCTTCTTTGATTCTAATGGGGCTGTAGCCTGTTAAGATATTCTAAACAGGGCAGTTGTTGCTGAGTCTTTGCTGTGGCAACATGGGAGGTTTTGGTGATGATTCTCTGAGGGAGGTGATAGGGAAGAGCCTCTGGTACTAGCCAGCTTTAGAGATGAAATGGGGGAGGATTACAGCACATAATGTACAGGTCCCTGGCTGGGGATTTGTAAAGGCCCAGGGCAGCTAGTTGGATTTTGTAGTCACCAATCCACGGGTGCAAACATTGAGCTGCGGAAGCTGGCTTGAAATTTCTACTGTTTTAAAGGAAAAACAAGGCAATTGCAGGATGCTGTTGAGAAGGCTAAGGAAAGCCCTCCTGCGTTTTAGTGGAAGATGTACAGTTTAAAAAGAAAGATGTATAGAGTTGCTTACCTGAAGTGTGCTCCTTGTGAAGAGGTGGGAAGCTGAGTGCCTAGGAGAGGCCTGGGCTCTCTCAGAGCATGCTGTTAAGTACATGTTTTTTTGGCAAGGCCTGCAGTTGCATTGCAACAGGGTTGTGAAATCTTGTTCAAATTCCACTGAAGCTGGTTGAACTATATTGACTGCAGTGACTGGGCTGATGGGCAATGCAGCATCTCTCAGGTCAGTTCAGGTTCTCATCTCCTTTGTTTCAAAGTCTCTGCACCTGGAATTAGTTTATTCAATTCGCAGCTTAGAGCAATTTCAGAAGAAATCCCAGAGGAGGAGGAAAAAAAAGGAACACTACCACCTGAACAGATCAAAATAATCAAATGGGTTGTGTTGTGGAAGTGGGATTGACTGGCAGCTGCTGCATGGAGGTGGACAACCAGCAGTCACACTTTCTCATCGTGGCTTGCTCTGCTGGGGCATTGGGAGCAAGAACTGTTGGGATTAGAATGCAAAGAGATAATGTTTAAAATCTGAGGTAGGAGCCTGTGAGCTTGGTGACAACTGAATGCTGGGGTGGGAGAAAAAGCTCTGCCAACAGTAAGTCACCCTTTCAGGGAGCTGAATGAAACGTCTCATTTTCTTCTGAACTCTTCAGTCCCACTGTGGGTGAATTTTGTGCAGTCTCTTCCATGCTTGCTTTTTCCCCCCTATTTGATTTGAGGGCCCTTTGTAACAACTTACTCCCCATGCATCCTGTTATCATGGGAGTTATTCTGCCTGCAGTCCCTTTCTGAGCTTAATTTTGTTGTTTTCTGCAGCACGAGGGCTGATGGCTTCACAAATCTCAGAATAGCTCCTCCATCTCTCCCCTGGCCAGCCCAGTAGCGTGACAGCTCCATTTAACATGCGCTGTCTGCTTTGGCTTCCTGCCCCTAGACTCATTATTTTGCAGTTGTCTGCATCAAGCTCCCATGTTGCCTGCCCCAAAGGATTGTATATCAGAAGTCATGAAAAGGAGAAGAGTCCTCAAGGTTGGCCTGTAAATCCCAGGTCTCTATACTAGAAGAAATTACAGTCTTGTTGCTCTATCCTTTCCTCTCCCATGTCCTTGACCCAGCCCTGCTGCATGTGTTCATCCTTCCCTGCCTGTCATGGTGCATTGTAGATACAAAAATGCTGCTAGCAAGGATTTTCTTGCTATTTTCTAAGTCTGTGAGAGACTTTTCTCTCACACAGAAGAGGTAGCAGAGTTCTGTAAACAACCAAACACCTGCAGCCTTGAAAAGTCTTGTTCATAGTACAGTAGAAAAATATTTTGACAATGGATGTTTTAGGATTTTAGCCAATCACCCCAAGGGGTGGCTGATCCTTTGTCCAATTAGACTATGAAGAAAAAAGTCTATAAAAGAGTTTGTAAAATAATTAAATAAATCAATCTTGCTGCACAGTTCCTGCCTGCTGGATCTTCTCTCCTCCTCCCTATGGCTGCAGGACATGGTAAAATACCCTAGGGTTGCAGTAACAGTGCGTCTCTTGATGGGCACAAAGGGAGCATTGCGGGCTATCTGGGCAATGCCGTTCTTGTGGCACAAAGTGTTTGGTGCCTGGGATGTTCTCCTTTCTTCACCTGCTAACACAGAGGCAGGCTGAGACCTGCAGCTCTGCCTTCTCTTCAGCCATCCCCCAAAATTATTTGGATCCAGTTGGAACATCATTACAGGGAAGGTGTTGTGAAGTTTTCTTGATGGCAAACACTTAAGGGCATGGGCCTCTCATCTCCCACTTGAAGTGTAGTGTTACCTTCAGGCCTTAGGGGGTGAAGTGCTTTCATGTTAGGGGCAGGGTGAGATAGTCTCTCTCTGAAAAGCTTACCAGCAAAGTGCAAGATGGGGAATATCAGGGTGCAATTCCCCTGTCCAGATGTCGGCATCTAACATCCCAGCCCCTCAGTCCCCCTTTACAGGCAGCAGAGGAAATGAGCACTTCCATCTCATTGTAATGCAGGTGGATAACTGAAACAGGTCAGACACACTGTGCCTGCCTCTGCTCATTGATGATAGAGGCTCTGGATGATGGGCTCTTGTGGAGAGGTCTGTGCTGTAGGTGAGATGAGCCCCACCTTAACTAGCTACATTGGGCACACTGGGGTAGCACAAAAAGGAGACAAGACTGTTGAATGTGGTCTGTCCTTGGCTGTCTCATCTGGTAAGCATGTTCATCTTCCTTTGGTCAAGAAGCTACCCTTCATTTTGATTCCTTGCTGGCCAAGAGTGGAGGAGAGGGATGTCATCCAGACAGCAACTGGAAGACAGAGTTAAACACCTCTCAGAGGTGCTCCTAGGACAGAGCTCCAAGCCTGTCCCAGCTCTAGAACAAGGGATGTTTTAACCAAGTGAAGGCAGAGAGTGTAGGTACAAATGGAACAGTTTTGTCCTTGGTTCAAACTTCCATGCAGAGGCCAAGTAGCTGCTAACATAGGTCAGGTGTTACTCATATACTTCTCAGGAGCTCCTGACCTCCTCCTGCATGTGCCCAAACAGGTATTGTATTGCAGTGGGGAAAGACATGAGACCTCTAAATCTAGAGCTGAAACAATGGCATGGAGACTTCAGATTGCAAACCAGCAGGTGATAGCAGGAGCTCTCCAGTGCCTCAAAAAGTGCTGCATGTCTGGGTGTTCCAGACTTGGTGGGTCAAACTCTTTCTGTTAGGGGAAAAAGAGCCTTTTTACTAACACTGAAGCACTGCTAAATGGCATATTGGGGCTTTGAGGATGATGGAGCCAGTTTCTGTAGATTTTTAGTCCATTTGACTTGAACCTTCATGGTTTCTTGGAAGACCCTGGTATGGTCTGCTGGGAGCAGGTTGGAGGAGACCTAGAGCTGCTCTTGACGGAACTAGAAAAACGAAGCTGAGCCAACTGAAAGGAATAAAGCCTGATAGCCTGGGGAGGATTTTCTTGACTGGCTGAGTTTCCCCTTTGATTTGGAGCACTTGTTCCATCATGCCTTTTGCTGGGGAATAATTAGCCCGGTGGCAGAAGTGCGGTACACCGGGCGTTTTGGGAGCGAGAAACCTGTCTGCAGCAAGAGCCCACAGAGCTTGAACTCAGCCTCTGAGTCCCTGTGCTGACAGCTGGTTGCAAGCCTGCTTGGTATGGGATGGTGCCATGCCAGAGTCTTTACCCTCCATCTCACGCCTGTAGTGTCAGCATGATTCACTGCTACAACCCTGAAGAAAAAAACAGTCAGTTTTATACCCCAATTTTGTTGTTGATACTCATGCTATAATTCCCATCCCTTCAGACATCCATTAAATGGTGCTCTGGAGAGTCTGTAGAAGTCTAGTGTGTGCACTGCAGTCGCTTCAAACTTTACAATAGCAGGTAGTCTATTGGAGGTGAAATTTCTGGCTCATCCTAGGTGGGAAACACACATACTGTGCTACAGAAAAAGGCAAAAAAATACCTTCTATTCCATTATATGGTGTATTTTCTTCACAATGCATCTGATCTCTCCCTGCTCTCTTTCCTGGCTACATATGCCCACCACAAACTTTTGTACTTTTTATCTCATGCTTCTCAGGAACAGAGAGGGCAAGTACGAAAACCCTCAGGAGGTTTTTAATTCAGTAAGGACAGTATATCAGGGCTTGCAGTTACCATATGTTTTTGCTCTGATACTTTCCTTGTTGTCCTTTCCCTCTGACCTTCAGTACAGTAAACAGGGTCTGTGTTTGAAGAGTGTCCTGAAAGGGAGGCACCTGGCACAGCATCGGGTCCTGGCAGCTCCTGTGCGCTCCTAGGTACGTGCTTAGGACTGGCCTTTTGCTGGCATCAACCTGCTGCTGGCTGGATGCACTGTGGCAAAACAGTACTTTTTACTTGTTAATTTTTGCGACCGACAGCATGCTGGTTGCCTTGTCAACAGGAGATGGTTTATAGGTTTCTGGAAGATTTGCAGCTGTGTCACTTGGCTGTTTGCTCTCCTGGTTGAACGTGCACGCATATGGGTCTTTGAAAGCTGGCAGGAGAAACTAGGATCCATCCATCCCTTTCACAAAGGTTTTGTAACTATATGACCTTCTAACTAATTTTCCTAACTCCCTAATAACATATATATGTAATTAAATCTAGGAAGACAAGGCCGTATCAAGCCTTGGGCTTGGGAAATCGTGTAATGCAGTCAAGTTGCCTTTTGTGTCCAGGGCAGACCAACCTTATTGCACCAATAACTTCCTTAAGATTTTACATTTAGGGTGGGAAGAGAACTCCCATCGCAGGAAACCCAGTTCCCTCCTGTAGTCCATCAAAGGCTGCTTTGGTTTCTGATTCAGCTCTGCAAATACTACCTGGTGGCTTCAGACTGGATATGAATTTGGCTGGTATTATTTCCCCCGTGAAGGCTAGAGCGAGGGAGAGAAAACTAAAGCAGCTTGTCTTAGCCTGAGTCAGCACTGCAGAGTTGCAAATTTCTGTAGATCCTAATGAAAGGTCCCTGCCTTATCTGTCTTGGTATTTTGCTGGTTACACAACTTGCACATCCCATAGATGCAAATATTTTCCTGGGGTTGGCCCTGGTTGCCCAAGGAGAGTGTTTGTTCAGATTCTCATGCTTTGCAATTAATATAAGCTTCTCAACTCCATGTGAGGGAAAGAAAGGGAAGTGGTGCTAAGTGGTTTGTGTTTTTTTTCCTTTCTCCCTGTTGTTGTTCCTCACCAGCTGGCTACTTTGAAATGAGTATGTTGTGGTTTTTTCCTTAAGAAGCAACGTGTTGCTGCAAATTCAGCTTTGGAGAGGTTGTGGTAGCTTTTGTCCTCTGGCGCTGCAGCTGCTGTGGGCAAGGCACAGACAATACGTGGTGCTGTGGGTACGCAGCCTGCGAGCCTGATCTGGCTGGAGGGGATGCCAGCCCAGCCGAGCGGCAGGATCCTTCCTTCCCACTGCATTCCTGCACTCACTTGGTGGTGGCTGGGAGATGTGAGTCCTTGCCTTGCTCCAGACTGTGCAAGAGCAGTGAAGTTAACACCATGGGATGTTGTCAAAGGAGTAAGAACCTGTTGCAAGTAATATCTTTACTCTGCCTCGTTTAGTATGGCAGCCTTATCTTAAGAGGGCTGTATGAAGTGTGCTTGTCACAGCTGTGTCAGGCACCCACACAGCTCACAGAGATATCTTGCATGTTCTCTTCTGAGCTACTGGATGAAAAGCGGCTACTTTAGAGGGTAAATTGCCTCCCCATGTTCAAAAAAAGGTATCTAATTTAGACCTAGAGAGCATACTTCAAAACCTTTGAGTGAACTTTATGAAGTCTGTGTTCATTGTGTTTTTCAGAATACTCTCTGAACTTGCATTTTTGTTTTGTGCTCTGCAAAAGCAACAATTCCTTTGGGGCTGTAGAATAAAGGAAACACTTGCTTAAAGTGGTGTGGGGGAGTTGTTAGCCTATAAAACTCAGCCTGGGCCTTCGGTTGTGTGTTTCACAATGACCTTGGCCAATCACACTGGTGTTGTCTTAAGACCATGCAGCCACTTGAAAGGGAGGAAAAAAAGACCAACGACATGAACTTTTGTATCTGATCAGGGTTTTGACTGTTAGCTTAAGTCAGATTTCCTGTTGGAGTTGACATAATATGTCCTGAGTTTGATCAAAATTGAGGAAGTAAGGGAAGAATGAAGCCTGTGGAATGGCAGCCACCACTTGGAACAGCTTCTTAATGGAAGATCTCCATTTGGGCAAGAAATACTAACCTCAGATATACTTTCCTTCAAT
Organism: Corvus kubaryi; assembly: GCF_017639235.1. Lineage (NCBI taxonomy): Eukaryota > Metazoa > Chordata > Aves > Passeriformes > Corvidae > Corvus > Corvus kubaryi. The sequence goes on from NW_024581131.1 coordinate 7,503,224, forward strand.
GCAGGTCTTCACCCTCTCTGTCCTGTCTTAGGTCTACAGGTGAAAGGCTATAATGGTAGATAGATCCTAGAGCCTAATCAGCCTTTGATGGAGGGAATTGATTCAGAGCAAGGCAACCTCTAGTGTAAGTTTTTAAGGATGGATAGTTGATAAACTTTCAGTCTTCTGAGCTCTATTTTTTCCTTGCTGTTAGAATAGGAATTTTCATGTTGTGTTAATATACTCACATTACAAAACACTGCAGCTTGTCTTTTTGCTTGAGTAGTGCTTCAGGTGAAAGTTGGCTGGTTTGGCATGTGAGATGGTGGTTTTCTGTGGGATTTTTCCATTTTTAGAAAAAGCTTTTTGCAAACACTTGATTCATTTCTTGTAATTTCATTTTATTTCTTCAGTTGAAGTTTCTGTGTGGGAACAATGAGAGCTGTGTAGGAGCTGTACCCATTACACCACACTGTGGCCTTCAAGGTTCATTGTAGGGACACACATGGTCCTTGGGGAGCTGCCTTCTGAAAATAAGAGGATTTTAAGGGAGAAATCAAGCAGCAGTGTATTTCTAGCTAGGTGTGAATGATGTACAAGAGTGAGAAACTGCTGCCTGTGCCTTAGGAACCCTGAAAAACAACACTGGTGAGCTCCACTGCCCTTGAATGAAGAGGGAGCTTTATCAGCACATCACTGTAGTTCAAAATCTAATTGGTGGCTTGTCTCTGCCAGGCACCTGTGAAGGCACATGATCATGTTTGAGTCCTCACAATATTGACAAGACTGTAAAAATTCAGAGTTCAAGTTTAAGGTCTGAAGTTATTTTTCTAAGGAAAGAGGATTTTGTCATACCAAGGATCTGAGGAGATACGGATCCACGAAGTGGAGCCTCTGACTGCAGATACTATTGTGGTTCTCTGCTCCCTTAAGAAAAAAAACCCAAACCCCAAACCATCAGAACTCTGAAAGAGGTTCTTGTCCAAAAGTGAAGATTTTCTGTAGTTATTCCAAATGACTGTTTCCTCAGGGGGATCATTTTCATAGCTTATGCATAATTCTTTAATCCAGCTCGAAGCCCACAAGACAGATGGGGTCGTGACAAGAGCCAGGAAGTTTGCATGATCTTATTAGACTGGATCATCTTTAACAGTGCCAGTTCACATCACCTGTCCATTTCTTGCTTTTTCCAAACACTGGGGGAAGAAATAAAACTCCTAGCAGCCTTGTGACATTTAGCATTACTCAAACACTCTTGCAGTCTCAAATGGTCAGCAAAGAGCAAATTTTGTGGGTGTGGGTGAGCAGAATTGGAGAGGAACCTCAGACCATGCGTAGGACCAGGCTCCCACTACTTGAACAGTGCCTTCTTAGCTGTTACAGTCTATAGTAGTAGACCAAAAAAAGCCTGAAGGTGTGAAAAGGGATGATGGAGCCACCAGTATGAGCAAACTTTGGTCTTCTGGTGCACATCCCATTTCTATGTCCCCCCAGCCCTGCCTGGAGCTGCTTTTAGTGGTATTTGCTGTAGCCCAGGAGATAGTTGTATAAGCTTTTTGGTACCCCGAGGTCCAGTTTTCAACCCTCTTTCCTGAGTTCATAGCTTAAGTATCAGAACTTCAGTTCTTGTGTCTTTGCTGTTGCTTGTGAGGGCAGGGATGACCAATTGAATAAAAGGTCAGGACTCATTTGCTGGGGGCTGATGGCAAAGGGTGATAGCGTTAAATACTCCCAGCAGTCAGTGATTTGCAGAGTGATGTAGGTTGTGTAACAGATCTTCACACACACGCTCTAACAGCACATAGAAAATACAGTAATTTTACTTGTAGTAATAAAGTTGTATTATTATGCGCCGGGGAATTGAAGGCAGATGCTTGGATTTTTCCCAGTGGGCTGAAGGGAGGTTCAGGTTTTGTTTTATTTATTTATTTATTAATTATATGTTAAACCAAAGCCAGAGAACTATGAGTCAGCTTGATCTTCACTGCTTCAGTTCGTGTGCTGTGGTCCCCAGGCCATTGTCTAACAGATGCCTGTACCCACATGAGGCTGGATGAACCTGGAGACTGCAGGCTTATTTTTGTCACCCTGTTGCAGAAATGCCTTAGGGAGGCTCCATGTATGCTTAGGAGCCAGCAGTATGGGAAAGCCTCTTAGCAGAGGGTCCTGGGAAAACACTCAGCTGCTGATCCCAAGAGCAAGTTCTCTGTGCCAGCACCATATGCAATTCTTCATGGCAGCCAGATCTCCAGGGAGGAGGAAACAACTCTGCCACCTCCTTCCTTCTTCTGCTTTATGGTGGCTGAGTTTTTTAGCTGTTCTATAGGCACTCTGTGTGCCCCTCTGGCTGAAGAAAGGTGTATTTGTGCTTTCAAAGGTAATGTCAGTCTGCCTCACTGCTGTCTCAAGATGCAGAGAGGGATAAGTGCTCCAAATGGGCTAAGGTTGAAAATAAAAATAGACAAGTGAGATCCTCAACCCGTGTTGACTGTCTTGGCTTTAGTGGCGTCAGTGCAAGGACTCTATTTTTGCCCTTTCCTTAGGGTAAACCTTCAAGGTGAGATCACAATTGTGGGACTCACTTGTTTGGTTTTTACTCCTTGGCTTGGGCTGTCCTCTCCCTTCTTTGGGAAGCTATAAAACTTGCACCTTGTCCATACTACATGCAGATAATGGCTTAGGGCTGCCAGGAGAAGTCATCTTTGAAGTTATAAGTTTGCCTTTTGTGATTATTATTTTTTCAGGTCAAATACAGAACTGTTTGCATGAGCCTTATAAAGTCCAAGAATAAATCCAATGAAGGCTGCTGTGTTTCTTTTCTAAATGTCTCTGCAATGTGTGCTTCCCTGAGCAGCAGGACCAGAAAATCTTACAGGCTGTGGGGGAGATGGCTGGGCACCAGGAAAGAAGATGGGAAGCCATGTATATGCATATAAAAAGAAGTGATGTTTATAGTTTTGGCATCTCATTGCTGCAAGGTTTAGGGAATTCAGTGGCTTCAGAGGATAAAGATTTGAGTGTTGTATGGACAGCAGGCACAACCAGAGTTAGACATTTTTTAAAGAGAAGACTGCTGTAGGGGCCTCTTTTTGGTTTTCAGATAATCTGGCAGGATGAGACCCTGTTCTGGGACCTGAGATGGTTTCCACTGAAAAGAGTTAGAAGAAGGTTTTGGGCTGTGTGAGAATCCCCAACAGTGTTGGGGATTTGATGTTGAGCCATCGCTTGCACTGCCCTAATGAAGTTACATTGCAGTAATTGTAGTGCATTACAGTTCAAAGTTCAGAAATCCCTTTTTTCTTTCCTGGTTGGTTGGTTGGTTGTTTTGGGGCTTGGTTTTTTTTTTTTTTTTTTTGTTTTGGTTTGGTTTTTTGTTTGATTTTGGTTTGGTTTGGGTTTTTTTTCCAATGTGGATGACCTTTGCCTGCTGCTGCATGGGGTTTACTTGGGGACTTTGCCATGCAGAGGTTGATCTGTGATGGAGGTTGCATTGTCACTCCTGACAAAAGGATGCTTCAGCTGGAAGGGCACCTGCAGAATCATGATGCCCCGTTTTACTTTTCCCAAGATGTGACTCTTCCAGCTCATGTTGCAGCTATTTTGGGTTGTACTTTGCGTGGTCTCTTTTTGTGCTCTCAGGTTAAATCAGGTGCTAAGGACAGAGTGTTGTGTCAGCTGTGTCTGGTCACCAGGTGCTTACCAGGGCATTTTCACGACCACCAACTGCATGCAGGTGCTGGTCTCTGGCTGGCATCTCCTACTGAAGATGTCCTTGGTCTAAAGACTTTAAGGTTTTCTTCTTTCTGTTTGCAGTTAGGGGATTGTGTCCAGGCTCCCTTGCATCTCTTTGTCCATTCACTTCATGGACTTTCTGACACTCTTTTCCACTGCAAGATGTCATCCCTGAAGCTCAGGGCATGGTGTGCTTCCTATCTGTACCTCTTTCAAACAAGCAAATCTGGTTCATGTGACTGGAGTGAGTGTGCCCACTATCTTGTGCCTGGTGCAAGACCCCTGTGTTGCTCTTTTCTCCATCAGTTGTTGATCTGTGTAGAGGAACACCTGTGTTGAGTCAAAGAGGTAGGGCAGGGTCTTTGGAGCTTTATGGCCATGTCAAGTGCACTGCCAAAGCCAGATCTGGATCTACTCGTTGCCTCTACCAGGGTTGTCTGAGGGACTGGAGTTGAGGGTTTCTATGAAGATGTAGGTACACCTAACCTTTAGGCATTATCAGAGGGACCTCAACCACCCTTCTGCTCTCAGGGGCTTTGCTTATTTGTGAATCAGCTAGTTGCGCTCCAGTGTTGAGGAGCCACATCTGACACAGGCTTGGTGTCTTGCATTTCTGTGGTTTCTTTCCAGCCTTACTTGGCCTGCAGATGCTGGCTACGAGCCCACCCAAATCCTGCTTGTCATCGTTGCTGTGGACTCCCAAGGAAGCTCTGGAAGGAAACCCCCCCCCCGGCTTTTGCTGATTGTGCAGGTCTGCCAGCAGATGCTGGAGGCTGTGACAGAGGTGGTGGAGAAGGCGTTGTGCTCCTGTCCCCTGCACACTCAAACGCAGCCATTGATGAACACATGTCTTACGACAAAAGCTCGAATGTGGGGGAACAGAAATCCCCAGCTTCACCATACGTTTCCTGTGTGACCATCAGGAAGTCACTTAATTGTTGCGGGTTCTTCATTGCAGGGTGGAGTTTCTTGTTCCTTGATCTGCTCTGCCAGTCATGTGTTGTTGAGGAGTGGGATATATGAACCCATGTGGAAGCCATTTAGAGCTGAAGGAGCATGTCTCCTGTGTCTGTTCTGTGATGCTTGCAAGACAGGCAGGATGAGTCCTTGGGCAGTGTCCCTTTGTTGCTCCAGAGCCAAAAGGGAAACTACTTCCTTTTCAGTATGGAGAGCTGCAATCCTCACATTTTCAGTCTTCCTTGTAGCAGGTCTGTGGTGTGACAGTGATGCACTTAACTCACCCACAGCAACATTGCTTGGATTTTTTTTAAATCCAGACTGCTGCAGAGAGAGAGGGGATATGAGCATCACATTAACAAGTCTGACGAGATTTACTGTGAGCAGCAAAGTGAGGTTTGGGTAATTCAGGACCCTAACTTAAAGTTCTGCTGATCCAAACTTAAAACTTGCACCGTAACCTTCGGATGTCTCTGTTTCTGTTGGGTTGTGTGATGGTTTCCCAGCATTGTGCACAGAATGCATTGGTTGGCTCTGCATGGCTACAGACTTGGTCGTGATGAATTCATTTGCCATGGCTCTTGAAGGGCTGGGTTTGGAGGTCCTTTGTGGACCTCTCTGCCAGGCGTGCTCACTGTCCCCATCCGTCTAGGTTGCAGCTGGCTGGTGCTGCAGCTGCCGGGTCCATAAATCAGCAATGTGCCCCTGAATATCTCCTGCATAATAACTGATGCATATTCATGTTTGCTACAACATTGTGTCACCCTGCTAATAAAGTATCCTGGTGAGAAGGAGAGCAGGGACAGGGTCCCAGCAGCTGGTGCCTCCTTGCTTTGTTTTATCTCCTCTTTCTGCTACCACCTTGTCTTTGGCTCCCTAAGATACCCTCTCTCTCTTGCTTTTCTAATGTATTTTCCTCAGCTGCTTCTCCCAGATGTGCTAAAGCAAGCCCTGCAGGTTTGCTTTTTGCTGTGGTGCCTCCTTCCCCTTCATCCCTGCTCTGCTAATAAATCAGGGTGTGTGCTTGCAAAGGCCCTGCAAGGACTAAATGAACACGGGAGGATGATTGTTGTATTTGAGCATGTAAATTAAAAGGCTTACTAATAAAAAGACACTCTGGAAGTATCTGGTCTTGGCTGTTCCTTTGAGCTCTGTTTTTGAATGAGCTTTTATTAGTGTCCCATTGGGAATGGAAGGGCGAGAAGGAAACTCACTTTTTGTCCCTCATCCCAAAATGGACTGTTCCTCACCCACAACTCACCTGTGGAGAAGATGGTGTTGCACCTATGCTGCTTTACCCTCTGTCTTGGAAAAACGAGGAGGAAGAAAAATGCTGTACCACCTTTCCCTGGAAAAGATAAAATTTTGTAAGATATGACTAGTGGCCTGTGAAATACCACATGTGAGAGAGGATGGATGGGTGTTGACTCTGCTTTTCTTCTTTCAGTACAAGATCCTAAGTGCTGTCCAGGAGAGCTGGGGAAGCCAACTTGGGTACTAACCAAAGTGTGTCCCAAGATCTGCCAGAGTCCAACACAGCCAGGACTGCCTGTCCCTGCAGAGAGGGATCCCTCTCATTCCTACTCTGTATTGCTTCTTCTAGGGGGACTTGAAGCATTCCGAGACGAGAGGACCCTATTTCTCTGTGGAAGCTCATTAGCCATCCAGAGGGTGAGTGCCACATGGGCAGGGGCAGATATCCCAGGATACTCATTTGTCTGCTTTTCTGCTGCTGGCCAACGGCTTCCACCTTTTATCACCCAAACCCAATGCCACTGGCTGTCTGGAACTTTCTGCTGCAGGAGCTGTAGTGCAATAGGACATGTGATGTGTGAACTATTCCATTCCTGGAGACTGGAGTTCACCAATAGTCTTATAAATCCTATCTTGCTCCAAAACCTGACTTCTTAAAAAGTCTCTTAACTATTAAATGCTAAAAAAAAAAAAAAAAAAAACAAAAAAAACAAAAAACCAAAACAAACATCTAAAAGCATTATCAAAACAATGCTTGAAACTTCCCAGATGCAACTACCCTGTTTTCTTATCCATGTATTTGCTGGTAAAGTACATGTGTTAGGATTTAAAGCAAGCAGGAAGCTGAACAACCATACCTATTTTCATTGTAAATTCTTCTCAGTGAAAAGGGCTTGTATGCATTTCCTGAAACTAGTTTCCTAATTTTTTCTTTGTCGACAGTTGTTTGGAAGGAATAAGGAAGGATAGGGAAGGGGAGGAGGACAGAAAGCTTGTAGGGAGAGTGCATTTCTTGACTCTGGGGTACTTTTTTTGCTGTGCATCAGTGGTGCTGAGGTTGGGATTGGCCCTTTTCTTAAGTGATGTAGAAGGCCACCTTATCCCAGTGATTTCCCCCTTTTCTTGTAGCTGGGCTTCAAGTGAGGAAAACAGCAGCCGTGCTCAGCCTGCCCTTCTGCTCCCAGCCCTACCTGCATCTCTGGGTGCCTATCTGTGGATCAGAGCATCTGCCTCTCTGCTGGCTGCCTGTGCCCATGACCCAGTTGTGATTTCATCGGGATAATTGGATAGCAGGGCCTCTCTTACAGCACTCTGGCCTTTCCCACTTGATGTACCCTGCCTCCCCAATTGTCTCTGCCTTGGGAAGCTGGGCTGGAGATGAGCTGCCAGCTCTGACAGCCCAACACAAAGACTCAGCAGGAGACCAACAGCTTTCCCATCCAGAACTTCTGCTGGGAGCTTTTTCTCTCAGGTGAAAAACCCAGATGGGAAATCACATTGCCTGAATTTAGTTCCCAGCTTTACCACCCATTGATGGCTTTGGGCCAGTCCCTTGGCTTGTTTGCATCCCCTTGCCTGTCTCTGTAGTGAGTAGGATGGTGTTTCTGTTCGTGCATGGCCACCACCACCACCTCCAGCTCTAGCACGCCATCGCTTGCAGCTTAGTGGTGAGATCTGAATTTGTCCCTTCTTGTGCTGTTGCAGCAGAGCCAGATGGCTGCAACCTGCCCTAGCATGATGACAGGACCGCTGGGCACGGGAGAGGCTGGACCTTTCCCCGGCAGCTTGCCTGCAGCTGCTCCTTTCATCACCAAGAGGACCAGGCAGAAGATACCAGGTACCTTAGGAAACCAGCCTGGAGACAGCATCTCTTGTAATTCCACACCATTACTGGGCAGTGTTTTCCCCAAAGCCTAATATTCTCTAATAGCTGTAATTACAGAGATCCACTTACACTGGCGCTGCATACTCATCTGCTCCAAGTTTCTACTTCATTGCACCTTATATCTTGTGGGAAAATCAATACAGTTTGGAACTGAGACTGGCAAGCCAAGAGATTGTTCAGAGCCTGGGTTCATGGTTGTGTACCATGTGATTTAACAGTTAACATTTACTATCATCTATAATGTGGGTCTTGTTTTAAAGTTTCCTGGGTACCTGTCCATCTTTTTATATATTCAAGATACATCACACTGCCTTTCACCCCTCCCATTAATGCTTATGGGTGGGATTTTAATGTAAAGTGAAAAGTTGCCTCTTCTCTTGAGCTCTATTTTAGAGTACCATTTGTTTTTCTGAAAGAGGCGGGGAGGCCTGAGAGAAGTCTCTTTTCCAGGGTGAGCTGGAGGGCTGCCAGCCCAGGCAGGGAAATGTCTGCCTCTGAACCACCTGCTCAGCCCTGGGAGGCTGGAGAAGAGATGAAAGTGGAGGAGTCCTGGCAGTTTGCAGGCTTCTGCATCTCAACAGTGAGAGCTTCTCCTCCCTCACACTGCTTTCCCGCACATGCTGGTACATTCAACACTAGGTCCTAAGTCCTGACTGCAAGATAAGAGTTCAGGTTTTATTTAAGTGTCCCACATTGTCCTGGCCTGCATTGTGGCCTCTTCATGCCTTTGCTATCCATTCAGACACAACCAGTCTCCTCTTTCCTTACACAGGTTATTCTTGCTCATGTAGAGTCTCAAAGAGTGCTGAAATGTTGTATCATAAATCACAAGCGTAATTTAAAAACTGTCTTTGGTTTTTTCACATCACTGGCCCTGTCAGATGCAGAGAACTGTGACTTGGGTGCTAGCACAGGTGGTCTCTCCCATCTGCATGTTTTTTTTTTTTAAGGGTCTATGTTCAGCAGTGGTGTGGGATGTATCATTTGCTTGCCTGTTTCTTTCACCCTTTCCATGGGCTGGCAGCAATCAACCTGCAGAGCAGTGTGCTTTCCTTCTGTGGAAGTTAGCTTGGAAGATTGGTTCTTCTGCAGAGACTGTGATGGGATGAGTGACTTGCTCTCAGGGAGACGAATAGAGTAGTGGTGGTGGGAGGTGAAGGTCCCACCATGATTCTCAAGCATATCCCAGCACCTTCCAGAGTTTCCTGACTGCATGCTGCTCCTTGTGCCACATTCACGATGCTGGAGACATGGGCATGAGCAGTCCTGACGTGTAAGTTTCTGAGATAATAGGCCTGCTCATCTTTCTTTGGAAAATAGTAATTTTGGTGGCCTGTATTGGGTGTGGAGAGTGGGGTGGGCGGCAGTTCCTTCATCCAGAGGGAAGCTCTTGGGTAGCTGGTTTGTTCTCTGGGTTTATTGTGTTACTGACTTATTTAGGTTGTTTGCTGTTTTGGGTAGTTATATCTACCTACCAGTTGTTTTTCTTGGAATAAGCTGCCAACAAAGAACTTTATTAAGAATATTTATTATTTGAGAGGGAAAGCAAGAACAGTGTAGTCGCACTCTCTTACTGCTAACAGCAGGTGACTGCACAGCTTCGTGTTTGACTATCTGACAGCTGAAGCAGGACCCAGGGAGCAGAGAAGGGGTAGCAGCTTTGGAATGATACTGTCTTGTTTTCCTTTGCTCTTCCATATTTTCCCAAGCCCTTTGTGGTTGGGTAGTCTCTGGCAGAGGGGTTGTGTTGCCAGAGGTGCTTCGACTGGAAAATGTGAGGGCTGGGCCTGGTGCAGTGACCAGTCCGTGCCTGTTCAAGACCTTGTGCAAAGCTGAGGCTTGCACATTGCTGCTGGGACATGTTTCTGGCTGCTGTGGAGAGGCAATCCCTCTCTTCCAGATCTGCCTATGCCTTGGACCTGCCTGCAGCTGTCTGTTGCTGTTCCTCACAGGTTTCTTTTTGAATGCACATCTGTATTTTGAGCCTTCTACATTATGTCATTCCTTACCTCTTTTCTTGTTTTCCTCTGCAGCAATATTTTTGTGCTCAGTCCCTTGGGACAGGCTGCCTTTTCCTTCAGACCTTGAAGAGCTAGCAGAGGATGGAAGAAGCCATTCTGCTTCTTTTTGGCTTTTTTCCTTTTTTTCCCCCTAATAGAAGACATTTATTATCTCCAAGTCATCTTTCCAAAGCACGGCTAGTATTTGTAACTTTTATTGTCTCTTTGGCATCCCTTTCTCTGTTCTCATCTGTGAGGTGCAATGTCTGAGTTTGCAGTTATACAGCCAGCAAGCCAACAACAAGCACAATTGGTTAGATTTGTAGCTCACTTGATTTAAAAAGCAGCAAGTAAATTAAAATGAAGCATTGTATAGGCTTCCTAACAGAGCATCAGCTTGCCAGCCTCAGTTCCCTAATCTCTTTGAGGCTGGACAGGCTACAGGGTACATCAGCATTTTGGTCCTTGAGTGAAGACAAAAGGTGGCATTTCACACCACCAGAGAGGTTCCTTCAGTCCCTCCACAGGCTGTGTTTTGCCATGTTGATGGAGAAGCCTGGACAGTCGCTGGGATGAGCCAACAAGGTTTGCTTTGTCAATGCTGAAAAATCACTGAGTAGGATTCCTGATGTGTGGGTGTGGATGACTGCTGGTAAAAGACTGGGATGAGTGTTGTTCTCCTAGAGGACTGCAGACCATTTCTGCCTGCAGGGCATCTCTGCTGAAGGGAAATAGAATCAAACACAGCAGCATTTGTGGTCATATGGCTCCTCTGGACAGGGCTTTGGAAGAAAGGGTGCCTGGTCTGAGATGAGCCCAAAGAGATTTGCAGAGTTGAAACTTACTTCTGATGCGTTTAAATGCAGATACTCCTACTGGGAAGGTAAATGGTGAATGCGCAGTAATGAACAGTTGTAAAACTTCTGTCATGGCTGGCCTCAGTACAGTGGTGTTGTGCAAAACTCCGTCTCTTGACTTGTTTAGTTGGCTTGGTGTCTGACCTGGGAGAGAAACTAAGTGATGGGAGTAAACAGAGGACACAGAGAGAGCTCCTTCAGTTAGTCTGTTGGAAGGGTGTCAGAGGCTCCCTTGTGGTGAATGTGTTGGAAACCCACTTCCGCTTGATGCCTGAGCTCATGTTGAAACTGAGGTGGTGATGTGGGAAGTACTGATGGGGCCAAGCCCCTTGAGTTTCTCACCTCTGGTAAGTGAGTTTTTGGAGGCTTCACAGTCAGGTCCCCCAAGCCACCTCTCTGTGCCAGAGAATAGGGGCCATGAAGAAGATCAAGTTGTTTTTTGCAGGACACAGCTGGATCTCTGGGTAACACCACCTGTAGCCTTGATTCTCAAGACCTACTTTAGGTCTTAGCCCTGTGAAAGCTTCTGCCAAGCATCTTGGTCCTTGTTTCTGCAGGCAAGGTCTCCATGCTGCCACCCAGCATGTACAGGCAGGGGAGGTGGTGCCTTCTGTCCTCACGCACACCTCCATCCCCTCCCTGAGAGACAAAGGTAGGATGTTGATGTCCACCGGGGCTGGGTGCTTGCTCTCCCCACTTCCTGCACAAGGCTGGCAGATGGCTCCTGTTTGCTGGAGCTGTGTGGCTCTGGCTCCTGGGCTGGGAGCAGCTGCTGCTGCCAGGCGGAAGCACTCAGTGAGGCTTTCCTAGACAGCTTTGAATGGGAGCCAGGAGCCCTCTCGCTACAGGAGAAAATCCACGAGGTCAGGAAATACAGCAGCGGCAGCTCTGGCTCCACGCTGGGGCTGTTGGCTTGGCACATGGATCCCAGCCCTCCTGTTTCCTGACGGTGCTCCTGAAACTGCTCTCCTCCTTGCTGTCTCTCTCACCTGTTGCTTGACAGCCTTGTGTGGCTTTTGGGGGGTGTAGTAGTGGAGTGCTGCAGAGGTGATAAATTCAGATAGGGAAACACTAGATGGTGACCTGGATCAGACTTCCAGATCTTGAAGAGCTTGCAGAAGATGGAAGAAGCACTGTTCCTGCTCTGTGTGGGACTGGGAGGCTGTGCTTTTGTGTTTCCCTGTTATTTTGTGGTCAGCTGTGTGTGGGCTCTGTGCTGGCTGCTGAGCAATAGAAACTGGAAATCCTCACATCAGGAGAAGCTTTCACAACCACCAACTGTCTGTAAACCTCCATCCGGTGTGTCACCAGCATGAAAACTGTGGGGTGTCTGTTACTGTCTCTCTGACGGGAACCCCACTCTCTCTTCCCTGCATCTGTTTTATAGGAAGCCAGAAACATTACCTTTGGGATGGCTGTTGCTTGAACCAGACCCTGTGGTGGTGATGATGTTCCTGTGGCCTTGAGGAACAGCCACCCCTGTGTTGAAACCATGGGTGCATCAAAGAGCAGCCTTGCTCTTCCCATGTTCAGGAGCAAAAAGTGTGATGGGGGAGTTATGGTGCTGGTAAGGTCACCTTAAGGATAGGACCAGCTGCCCAGCTCTGTGGCAAAGTTTGGCCGTATGGAAATCCCTGCTTTCCCTGCAGCTGTTGGCCAGGCTGCTTCTTCTGTGGGATTTGCCTTTGCTCTGGTGTGCAGTTGGGTCTGCACACTGCCCGTGAGGAGCTTGCATTGGGGAAAGGAAGCGAGCTCGCCTGAGCATTGATTTTAGCACACATTAATTCGGGCAGCTCTCATGCCCAGAGCTGTCCATCATTCCCCACGCTCTCCCTCTGCATTAGGACATGTTTTGCAGCAATGGTATGGAGCAGTCAGGTAGGCTGCACCTGCCCTCCTTTGCAAGCTGCAGAATCTCTCCTGCCACTGCAGGGGTGAGGATGGCAGAGCAGTGGAGAGTTAGCTGAGGTGACAGCACCTTCGAGGGATGGTGTCAGTGAGCAAACACCAACACTGCAGAATACTTGTATGTAAATTGTCCATGTGCTGGCTACGAGCAGTGAGTAGCAATAGCTCCTTTGCCCCCCTCATTTTCCCTGCCTCTTGGGTGGGTGGGGAGCGGGAAGATGTGGGTCTGTGTTTCTGTGGAGGAGCCAGATCTCAAAGCTCTGCGCTAAGGTGGTGTGCAGGGCTTGCTAGTGTGTGGCTGCCCCTCTGCTGTGGAGTGGAGCTCAGCTGGGGTCTGGAGCAGGGGAAGACACTCAAGCTGACATGGGTGACTACCTTGTCCACCACCTCCTGCTGCACTGTGGACCATAAAGCTGCTATGGCTGTGTGGAATGGGGGTCTTCCAAAGGAATAGGCAGTGCCTTCCACTGGGGTGGTCTTGAGGGAGAACCCCCTCCTTGAGAACTCATGTCTTCTCCTCCTCATATTGAGTCAAAGATTTTTTTGCTGCCTTAGCAAGTCCTACAGGCCTGGGCAATTCTGCCCTTCTCCTCGAGCATCTTTGTAGCAATTGCTTTATTGTCAGCATCAGATGCAGAGCAAGGACCATCGGAGCCACTCGCAGGCCTTTATTTACACCCTCCATGTGTTTTGCTGGGGGTTGCAGGTCTCCCTGCTCTGTAATGAAAGGTGTGAGCTGGTTGCAGTGTTTCTTCAGACCCTCAGGACCCCTCTGTGTTGAGCTGTGAAGCTGTTTGCTGCAGGAGTGATTCCCTCCTGGACAGCTGTGCTGGTGGAGATGGTCAGTCAGCATTTGCTCCTCAGTCCCCTTTTCATCCTGTCTCTTCCCAGAGAGATCAGAAGCCTGGGGTGGGGATCTCCCTTGTCCCTGAGAAGCAGTGCATGTGAGAACATCATGTACGTGAGGGCGTGCATTAATGGAGCAGAGCAACGTGTGTGCAGAGTCAATTAGTGAGATCACTTAGATTCTCTCCTGTAGCCTTGCTTTCAATCTGCATCTCTTCCCGGGCTGTCAGAACAGAGGCACATTGGACTTTCAGGGGAAGCACTGGGTAGGCACTTCTGGGTAGGCACCTAGGCTATGACATTATGTGCACTTCATGTCCCCCCACCATCACCACTTTTCCGTCACCACCTTAACTGCTTCTTCAGCAGTGAAGGACAGCACATCAAACCAGAGGTCCTGCTTGGCGTCATATTTGTTACCTGGTTGCTCTTTTGCACCCCTTCCTTTGCCCTTCTTTAGGATTCTGGATGCTGAGAAGAGCATGAGCTTTGTTTGCCTTTCTGCTACCAAGGCAGCAGCTTAGAAATGGCTTCAGCAAGAGGTGGTTGTGTCTGATTGCTGCCTGCTCGAGTGGGAGATGGAACTGTCTGGGTGGTTTAGGGTTGCAGTCAGGTGGGGATTGAAGGCAGAAAATTCTGGCCTCCTTGCCATTAAATCTTTGCTGTGTTAGCAAATGCATCAGCTGCAGTCTGGGTCTAGAGCAGCCTTTGCCAGCACAGTTCGTACCAGCTTCCAGAGTTTGGGAGCAGGGCTGCCAAGCCTGGGGAGGAGGGTGGAGTGATTTAACTGTCTGGGGTGGGGGGGTGGAGGAGGGGGTTCTAATCCCTGTGAACACAGAAGGGCATCTGACAAGGGGAACTGTGAGCTTGCCATCCTGCTACCTGCTGCGTTTTGGGTGGCTCCCCAAAAGAGCTTGCAGATGGTGGCTGAGAACGAGTAGCTGACCCTGGAGTGACTTTCAGTGGGCAGGGCCTGCAGTCCAATGAGGGTGGATTTCTATTTAAACCTTTGGGGTTTTGTAATCTTCCTGAGTTAGTTCCTCTTTCTCAGCAGACTTGGAGCAGAAATTTAAGGGAGGAGCTGGGGGGATGTGAATCTTCTGCTGAAGGGCCATGGGAGGTACGCAGTACTGCGGAAGTGTGGTTTGCTCATCCTGACCCTAATCATCATTCTGTCAGCACCTTTTGTGACAGCATCTCTTTCCCCCCTGTTGGGTGTGCCAAATTCAGCTCAGGGAGCAGGGATGCCCCTTCTGCAGTCCCCCCTCTCATGATGGCAGCGCCGTTAGCTGGAGGACGGGCAGAGGGTGTGGATGTGCACTGTCTCAACCCTGCCATGTGGATTGAGGTTTAATGTAGCCTTGAGGGTGAAGACATGGAGGTAACAGCATATTTGGGCAGGGCTGGACCTTTTGCTTGCTCTCATGGGAATTGACATCCCAGCCTCGTTGGCCAAGGGTTTCAAATCTATCTAAAGATTTTGGATTGTCAGCTTGAGATAAGGTTAACTGGGGACAGTGCTCAGCAGTTCTGCAAAACCAGACCTCTTAAACTGGTTACTTTACGGGTTGATGTACACAGCCTGTACCTCTGTTTTCTCATCAGTAATGCTCTCCTACCTCTTGAAGTTTGCTCAAGGAACCTGTGAAGTTTGCATCCAGATGGTCAGGCTGAAGGATTGCAACAGACCATGTGATAAACAGAGTTTTTGTGTTTGGTTTGATGGATTATTTTGCCCATTTTAAAGTAACCTCTCTTAGCATAGTGACCATGTTTGTCCTTGCAGGTGGTGGTGCTCCTGGAAGTCCTGAGCTGGGGTCAGCTGGAAGATGACCGAATACAAGCTGGTGGTGGTGGGAGCAGGTGGTGTTGGGAAGAGTGCTTTGACGATACAGCTCATTCAGAACCATTTTGTTGATGAGTATGACCCCACGATAGAGGTAGGTGGCTCTGGGCGTGGGGTCTGTCTCTCTGTCTGTGTGTTTTCCTCTTGCTTTTCTCCACTTTGTCTCCAACCCAGAGCATGCCCAGTTTGGTCTCAAGTCTGAACTTGAGCAGGGATGTTCCTCTGCTTTGCAGAGCTATTCTGAGTCACTATGTGTGTGTTCAGAGGTCACAGTGACTGACTTATATCTCCTGCAGAAGGATAGTGGTGTCTGCTGAAGAGAGCTGTCATGGGAGGCAGCAGAGCTGGGCAGGGGCTGAGAGGCAGCACAAAAGTCCTCCTTTCTGATGAGATGACAGCATAGGGAGGGATTAAAGGTTTAGAACTGAAGAGCCATTTTGTGCCTGTGCTTCCATTTCTCTTACTGTGAAATCAGAGTAAATGTATTGACTTTTTCTGCAGGATGTTTTGAGCTTTACTGATGAAATGGGTTTTATCAGAGCTTGGTTGTAGTATGTATGTCTTGCAGTTTGAGTAAGACATGCTGAGCAGCTGAACTGTTGTGGCTCCCAGAGTGCTGCCTCTGCTTCTTCACAAGGGGTTAAAGGGTGATGTGTGTGCCTTAGTTGGTGTGCATGGCAGCAGTGACCTGAAGAAGCAGGCAGGGACCCTGTGGCCCTCACAGGCTGTATGGGGGTGGAGGGGGATCCAGTCCTCAGTATCCATTGTGCTATTACTATTTTCTTTAATTTTTCAAAAACAAATTCCATTCTCCATCTGCTTTCACTGTAGTTAGCGACGTGCTAATTAGCCTTTGCATGACTTACACCTTTGTGGGGCGAGATGTGGGCAGCAGTCACCGCTCTGCACAAGGAGTAAAGTCCACCCTGGGAAGGCAAATTGCAGCTCTGTCGTGCCTCTTGGACAATAACCTCTCTGTCTGCAGTCCTACAGGATTCTCTACCAGATGCGTATAAATGCAGCTGTGGTTGCTGCAGTTATTATTATCATAATGGCTAAAGGCCCCAGCTGGGATGAGAAATCTATTCTGGTAGGTGTTGTATGTGTAGTCCCCACCCTGAAGAGCTTACAACTTACATAAACAAACAAGACAAGGCTTGGTAGAAAGGCAGAAATAGTCTTACAATCCTACAGACGGGAAGGAGAGAAAGCATTTAAAAAGCACGTGCTATTACGTCATTTGGCCAAGGTCACCTAGAAAGTCCATGGCAGAGACTTGAATTTAATTTAGGGCTCCTGAGTCTCCTTGCTTATGGATGCAGTTGCCTTCTTCCCCAGCTCCTCTCCCCTCATGTGGCTGTCCCCAGTAGCATTGTATACTTTTCTCAGAAACCCACTCCAGGTTGTTTTTGGCAAAAGAGCTGCTCGTGGAGAGAAACCTCCCTGGGGAGACATCTGCATGGGTGCATCCTCTCTTGGACCTTAGGTGGGCAGAGGCAACTCTCACCCAGTGATGTGTTGGGTTTTGGCATCCTGTGGTTTTTGTCTCCAAGCTGCCTGCTCCCTCTACGTACCCTGCAGGGAATTTTCTCCATGTAAACAGGCAGCAGGGAATGTAAACCTTGCATGGCATTTCCCAGCACACCCTCCTCACCCTACCCACTTCTGCAGTGCCCTGGGAGACGCCACTGTTCACTCGAGCCCCATTCTGTTTGTCTCCTCTTCCAAAAGCTACCACAAGCTGCTCTTCAGCTCTCTCACCCCTGGTACTTTTCCACCTGCAGCTCCCTTGGTTGTACCCTGCTTCCCCTGCTACCCTGGCCAAGTACTGATTCATTTCAGGGTGATTCCTTTTAATTATGCTTCATTTTATGGGGATTTAAGACACAGAGAGCTACCTGCCAGCCATCCAAATGTGACCAACAAACCACCTTCCTGTGACTAAGCTGCTTTGGATCATGCCCAGGAGCTGACTATGACTGTTCAGCCAGCTAACAAGCAGCAGAGTAGTGCTGAAACAAGCAGGATAAAAGGGGGGGGGGGGGAAGAGGATACGTGCATGGAGCAAAGGCGTTACCTGTCACCCACATGGATTGAGCACAGGCTGTGCTGCAAAGGGGGGTGCAGGTGGATTGGGGTGCACTGAGAAGATGCTCCTCACAGCAGGAGGGGTGGAGGTATGTCCCCTGTCTGGGGCAGAGACCCTGGCTGGGTGTCTGCTCCCCTTCTTCCCTCCTGATTCACCAGTGCAAATGTTTGGCTGTGTAACTCAACGCTGTCTGCTCCATTACAGCACATTCTCACAGGCCAGCTCTTGGGCTGCCAGGGAGCTTTAGAACCTTTGTTTTGGGAACAGGAGAGCAAGGAAATGTATGCTACTGGCATTGTCCTATGGTGAGTAAGCAGGGATGGACTAAAGAGTTTCACTGTGTTGAGAAATTCTTCAGTTCATCTTCCAGCTCTTAGCAGCTTAGTGGGCTTCCCAAACCTCTGGTTATATCCTGACTGTAGTGTTTAGCAAATGGGCTTCTTGGCCTGGTCTGCCAGCACAGCTGGGATGCTCCCAGCATCCGCCTGGGATCTTCAGTTTGAACCCCAAACAGGTGTTGTTTCTGCTGCCTGGCACTTCACAGCTGGGTCTGGCTGCTTTCCCCTCTGACAAAGGTGGGGTGGGACATGGGGGCTGCAGAGGAGCCCTGAGGCTGCAGGGTGCTGGTGTGGGCTGGTGGCAGCTAGCCCTGCAGTGGCAGTCGTGTCAACCTGGTAGTGTGGCAGGGACGGCTGAGCTGCCATCCTGAACTTCCTGCAGAGGGGGAGATCAGATGAAGCTATACACAAAGCATTGATGGGGAGAGCTTGTCCCATTCCTTTGCAAAGCATCCTCTGCAAGATTGTTTTATGTCTCTGCCTTGTAAGCCAGCTGGCTGGCCTTACGGGCAGTCTGTGATGACCTGAGCTGAGGTGTGGGATCTCTTGTCCATCAACACGGTGGATGCTGGTGAGACCTCCTGGAACTGGAGACTTGTTAACTGTGAACATGTGTGCCGAGAGGCTGGTCCTCTGTCCCAAGCCAAGGTGAAGAGGTGGGAGGATGCTTTGTGGGGCAGAGGAAGCACTCAGGTCCCCTTGCATGAAGGAGGCTCCAGATACATTATTGATTAGAAATAGGAGCACATTCCTGCAGGGTAGCCTGCCAGTTGCCTTCAGAGCAGTTGGCCGGAAGCCAACCTTTCACTCCACGCTTATTCTCGATGGGTCAGCAGTCCACTTTTTGGGAAGGCACAGCTGAGAAGGTCGTGGCAGAGCAGATCTCATCTCTGATTTCATAGCCCTCTCTGCAAGGTGAGGAAAGACTTTAATTAGCCCCAGCAAATGATGTTGTTGTAATGAACCAAAGGATAGGGCTGTGTTGGCCCCATTCCCTTTCTGTGCTGCTGCCGGTCCTGTTGGTGACCTTTGCTGTGTCGGCTGTTTGTCTGCAGACCTGCAGAGCTCATCTGATAACATTGTTGTGGTCGTTGGAAGAGCAGCCGACATTTGAATTAATTTTAAACTGCAGCTGTAGCCTCTGCGAGTGGCTGCAAAGCACTGTGTGGTCATACTGCTGACTTGCACCTTTTTCATACCTTTCATTCTGGCTTCCTTCTCTTACTGAGAGTTGAGGATGCTGCACTGTCCACAGGGGATGGCTGTTGGTGAGGGATGAGGGATGCCCTCCGTGCAGGGGCTGCCCCACAGCATCCCTACTGATGAGACTGAGCACAGGGAGAAGCATAGTGGGGAGGAGCAGTGCTTTGAGGAGCCTCCCGTGAAAATGAAACTTTTTGAGCGATGCTCTGGGTGATATCCAGACCTTCTCACATCTATGATAAGTTGTGATTGCCTTTGCTGCAGGGAAAATCCCCAACTTCAAAGGACCTGCCTGGATAGTTCTTAGCTCTCCTGGAGCCCTCTGGGCACAGACTGGTTGTGGGAAACACCCTGTTCACAGTGTGATTTTATTTTATTTTTTTCTCATGTTTAAAGAAGGCGTTTACCATCAAACCCAGTTTGAAACCTTACTGGTGGCAATATTGCCTCTGGTGCCTGATTTGAGATGCACTGGAGGCACCGGATTTCCAGGTTATCTTAAACACCTTCCAGCCCTGCAGATCACAGATAGTGACTGGAAGCCCTGGCTGGCCAGAGCTCCTTTCCTGAGTATCCTTCCTCTTCCAGCAGAAGGAATTAGAGCTGAACAATGCTTAGGAAATAGTTGTTAAGGGCTATGCAGTGTGGTAGAGATGAAGCCGCACCTGGTCTGCCAGAGGCAGGGCTGGGAATGGGGAGAGCAAGCCAGGAGCTGTCTTCTCTGTGGTTCTGAGAGACAAGGAGAAACCTGCTTAGCTGCTCCCTTTTTTCTTTGTTTTTTGGTTTTGGTTTTTTTTTTTTTTCTTTCCCTCCCATTTTTGAAGCAGATTTGATTTGTCTCTGTAATGGAAGATGAACACAGGCAGAGCATGACCTGGCATCTTCCCAGGGATGCACTCGCTGCATCCCTTTGTTTAGCCAGAGCCAAGCCCTCTTAATGTATCCTCCTCCCTTTCCCTCTCCTGGCCTGCAGGATTCCTACAGAAAGCAAGTAGTCATTGATGGAGAAACCTGTTTGTTAGACATCTTGGACACTGCAGGGCAGGAGGAGTACAGTGCCATGAGAGACCAGTACATGAGAACGGGGGAAGGATTCCTGTGTGTCTTTGCCATCAACAACACCAAGTCCTTTGAAGATATTCACCAGTACAGGTCAGTATCCTGGGAAGGGCCTTTTCCCTCTTGCTCTGTGCAAAGGGGGACGCCTTGCTGCTGCACTCTCCTGCCCACCCTTTTAGATCAGGCCCCATGGTGGAAGCACAGACTGCCAGCAAAGACAATTAGCTCAAGTGGCCATTCCCCAGGGAAGAGACAGAGCAGACTGCTAATGTCAGTGACTCCAATAAAACCCTTCCAAAGGGATTGCTTGTGGCCTTTGGGGACCTGGTAATGTAATGTTTAAGTGTTTATGGTGACTAAAGGAGAGCTGATCCTGTATGACCCCCTCCCTTCCCTCCCTAATTAGTGGAATTGCTTTGTTAGCGCAATCGATCTCAGCGACTTCTGCTGGCCCCAGAGCTGGAAGAGGAGGCTGGGAGAGACAGGGAGAGCTGCTTGCCCTGCTGTCCAATGTCATGACCAGGCTGTGGTCTGCCAGCTGCACACACGTGGGGAGAGACAGTCCTGTCCCACTGGAGCTTCGTTTCAGCCCGGGCCAAGATGGAGCAGAAGGGGAGTCAGGGCTCCAGTGAGGTGATTTGCCCAAGATGATGTATGGGGAAGCGGTGACAAAGCAGGGACCCTGTCCCGGCACCCATCCCATTTCTCCTCTCTGTTGACATTGCCCCTGCAAAGCTGGAGAGTCAAGGAGATGATACAAACACAGCAGGAATCTTCCCTGTTC
Organism: Corvus kubaryi; assembly: GCF_017639235.1. Lineage (NCBI taxonomy): Eukaryota > Metazoa > Chordata > Aves > Passeriformes > Corvidae > Corvus > Corvus kubaryi. Next base: position 7,523,961 of record NW_024581131.1, read on the forward strand.
ACCCCAATGCTATGTTAGGGAGGGATTGCTCTGCTTGTGCCTTTTTCTGAGGCTTGGCTGTGATGGCAGGCACTTGGCAGAGGATGCAGGAGATGGCTCTGCCTGTCCCTGCTCTGTCCACTGCCCACAAGGGACTGTGTATCCCAGTCCCTCATCATAAACCAGGGTCCCAAAAATCCTGTTGTTCTGAGGACAGGCACATCCCTTCCTTGCTCCATAGTCAGTGGTGCTGCTTAGAGCTGCTGAGATGTTTCAGTCTCATCCAAAAGGCTGTTCAGTGTAATAGCTGCACAGGTACACTAATTCGGCTTCTTTTAGCTGAACCAAAGGAAAAAGGATGGGATTTTCCTAAAGCTCCTGAGGGATTGAGCAGCATTCGTCTTGTGCTGGGGCTGATGCTTGTGAAGTTGCTCGTAGGATGGCTCGATTTCAAGCCATCATGATCGTGATGTAAATCACTGGCTTTCATCTCCTTTAGCCTGTGCTCTTTGTGTTTGCACTTTTAAAAGAATATTCCCCAGAGAAATGCTGGCTCTCCCTGGTTAGTAATCATTTGGAGGTATCTCCTTTCAGCTAAGTGTAGCCTGTGCACTAAATTTAGTACTTGCATTTGCTGATCAGGATGTTACATAGAACATTTAAATGGCTTTATGGCATATTGTGCCATATAGTCAGACTTCATTTCTATGTTCTACTACATTAGAAAAAGATGATTGATTCTTTTGTGTGACACATGTCCAGCTGCCTTTGGATGGAGATTTGCATTCAATTAAAATGTAGAAATTGGCATTTTAAATCTTTTAGTAGTTAAATTAAAACCATGTTAAACGTTCTGGATTCATGAGCAAAAAAAAAGCTGTTTTGCATCTGAAGCTAAATGATTTATTAAGCAAAGGAAGTTATTATCTATCAGAAGGGAATTGAATGGATTGTTTGTGGTCATAATGGCCTTCAAGATTTTTAGAAGTGGTAGATCTCATCCTCGCCCACCTAGTTTTAGATCCAATGTTGGAATGAAGAAGTGAGCGTTACAGCTTTTCTAGTTCCCAGTTGGTTTCTCAACTTTGAGTGACCTGAACTAAACTGAAAGGGAGCAAATACTGCCTGTGCATCTGCAGGAAAGGTTACAGCTGCCAAAAGCTGCTTTATCAGCTCAGCAAATTCTGGTTGCAGGTGAATGGTTTTTTCCCCCCATTTGGGGGGGATTACTTGATCTAAAATGTTGGAAATAGCACAGCTAACTGCTTGAGAATTCATTTTTATTTGACTTAAACTATCTTAAGCTCATGTCTTAATATAGATTGTCGAAATTCACGTTGTTTTGTAAATAGCTGTATTTAAAGAGCAGAAGTATGTTTAGTTCTCATTTCCAGACTGTGTTGCTGTTTACTCACTTGTGTGCTGTAGTCATTTACATTTTCCTGAAAGCTCAACACGAGCAAAGGGTAGCTGTCAAAACTGGTGGGGAGTGTTCTGGAGCTGCCCCTTCACTTTTTCACACCTCCTCCTCTTGCAGGGAGCAGATCAAGAGGGTGAAAGACTCAGATGATGTTCCCATGGTGCTGGTGGGGAATAAATGTGACCTCCCTGCCCGGACAGTGGAGACCCGGCAAGCGCAGGACCTGGCCCGGAGCTATGGGATCCCCTACATAGAAACATCTGCCAAAACCAGACAGGTAGGAGGAGACTTTTAAACAAAACGCTCTTTTTTTCTTCTTTCCTCCATTGCTGCCCTGGAGGGGCAGCAATGGGCAGGCACCACCTTGCAGACCGATGGGTGTTAGGGCTGGGTTTAGTTGCTTCCTCGAGGCTAAATGCTCCCTCATGATGTTCCCTCCCCAGTCTGGGCTTGAGCCTCCCATCACAAGAAAAGCATCATCATGCTGTGGCAGCAGTGAAGATGCCTTCCCAGGGCATTGTCCAAGGCTCTGGAATAACCTCCATAGTCACTTCAGGTCAGCTAAGCTCAGGTCACTTGGCTAACCTCACCCATGGTCTATTTTGGCAGACCTACAGGCAAAATATACTGGTGCTAGAAGGACTGTGCGGGGCTCACAGAGCACAGAGGTGAAAATGGAACAACTGACACCTTCAGTGGTCTAGTGGTGGCTTTTCTCTTGGGTGGTAGACCTCATTCAGACTGCTGAGAGCTGATGAATCTCAGGGACTGCAGAGCTCCTTGTCCTTGTGGTTGTTCATTCAATCTTGCTCTCTGAGGGCCACACTCAGGTCCTTGTTAGTCTTCCCATCTTGGTTCTGTACTTTTAACTCTGGAATCTGCACTGCTGGACAGTGCTAGGGACACCTTGCTGGGGAGCAGAGCCCTCTCCTCTCTGCACTGTCCCTCCTCAGAGCGGGCAGCTGCTTCAAGCTGTGCTTTTTCCCCAGGGCGTTGAGGATGCCTTCTACACCTTGGTGCGGGAGATCCGGCAGCATAAGCTGCGCAAGCTGAATCCCCCGGATGAGAGCGGCCCCGGCTGCATGAACTGTAAATGTGTGGTATCGTGACAATGGTAAGTGGTGGAAGCAGGACATGGGGTGCAGTGGGGGAGCCTTGGAAGCAGGGCAGGAGGTGGCTGCAGGTGCACTTGCCTGCAAACAAATGCAGCAGGATCAATTTCAGCAGCAGGTATTTTTTTAATGAAACACCTTTCAGACTGAAATAGCATTTTTCTGTCAAAACATAGGTAAGTCAAAATTCCCAGTTTCCTGAGGAAGTGTGTGGCAGGAAAGGGTTGTTTATTTTTCCCCCTCATTTTGTACAACAAAATTTTATACAAATGAATTTTTTTAAAAAGCATGTTTTGTTGTGCTTTCCCCAGAAAAGCTTCTTCCCATGCTGCTGCTCTGAAAGAGGAGTTAAGCTGGTGTTGAAGGTGTACAGATCACTGCATGCTCACCAGACTGGCTCTAGAAGGGTTCAGATGTAGAGCTGGCTGGGTGCATTGCCTCCTAATGCACTCACAGAAATTGCCTCTTCCTAAAGCTTTAGAGCAGACCTGTCTTGCTGTGAAAGTCCTGTGTTCCTCAGAAGAGTTTTCCCCATTAGATATATCCCCTGGGATATTTGGAACTGATGCAATGTTGAGAATTAGCCATAAGGGGGCTGTTTGCTTTTATAAATTGTGTGTGCTGGAGCCAGGAACAGTGTTTTTCAGATTGTTTATGTTCACTTGCCTGTTTTTCTTCCTTTTCTTTCCTCGATTTTTTTTTTTTTAATTATGGTTTATTTAAAATACTGCTGGATAGCAGTCAGGGAGAGTTCCTATTGTTGTCCCTGCATGTGCTGGCTGGCCTTAGGTGAAAGGCCTGGGAATATCTGTCTGTGTAACCAACTCCTTCCGTGGCAGAAATTTAGAGAGGTGTAATTGGGGATGAGTGCACCAGGAAGATCTGTATCTATGGACATCTGGGACTAGGATATGGGACAAAAGCGTGCATGAACATTGCCCTTAATGGCTTTTGGGGAGTCTCCCAAGCACCTGAACTGGCCCTTCACCCTTTTAAGCAACTGCTGGAGTCCTAAAGAGAAGTGCACTGTATCCAGAGTTGGTGTTAAGAGGGTTTTATGAAGGTGGAGATGGGCAGCAGGTTTCCTCTGATGCTTTTTGAGCTAGAGGCCATGAGTACAGCAGAGCTCTTCCTCCTGCGCCCCACTCCCAAGGAAGAAAAAAAGCAACTAAACAGTGCTGGCAACATTTGCTTCCTATGAGCACAAACCCACCCCAGAACCCCACCCCTCTGCTCCCAGCTGAGGCGTGTGAGGTCAGCTGGGGGCCGAGCCGAATGCTGTGCCCAGCACACTTATCACTGCTAAAGGAGATTTTCCAGATGTTTGTGTCCTCCAGATGTTCAGGAGCATTTCCTCCGGATGGGGATATGAGCTCAAGACTTGTTTCCTGCTGTGGCTCACAGCTGACGGCATGGGCTTGGCAGGCGCTGCTGCTCCCTTACAGCGACTGCCAGGAGCCCAATCCCCATCACAGCCCAGTGACAGCACCAGCTTGGGCAAGAAAGGCTGGGAAAGGGTCACTTGGAAACACTCCTCTCTCTTACGAGAATATGCCCTGTGAGTTGCCTATGTCTTTTTCTGGTCAAGCAGAAACTGGAAACCAGAAATCCCAGCTTAATCTAGCTGCAGTGACCAAGAGCAGAGAGGGAGGAACATCAAGGCACATAAGAAGTGAGGCAAAGACATGCTGGGATTTGGGGAGAAAGGTGGGTGTGTGGCCAACAAAATCTGGCTGCATTTGCCTTAGACTCATTTTGTGGTTCCCATCATCCCTGGTGGAAACATCTTGCCAAACAGTGCCCCTTCCCACAAGGAGGTTCAGAAAGAGGCATGTCTGGTGAGGTGCCCGAGGCTCACCCATCACTCCACCGATTCCAAGGCTTGTTCTCTTCAGCAGATGTGCTGATGCTTTGCTGAGCCAGGCCCACACCTCTAAGACCTGTGTAGCTTTTTGCTTTTGCTCTGTGGGCACTAACAGGGTCATCCCAAAACATGACGGGTGAGTCACTGGCTCTGACGAGGAATGGGTGCTCATGAGTGTCCTCTTCTGTTTCAGCTGACTGGACCGTGTCTTGGTGAGGTTCCCACTGTGCAGTGCGCAAGGAAAGAGGTGAAGCGAAGGAAGAAGCAAACGGATTCAGAGGAGGAGTATGGGGGGGAGAGGAGGAGGAAGAGGACAGGGGGAGCATGAGCCCCTCCAAGGACTATCTCGCACTTCACCCAAGCCTGCGGCAAACAACTTTTTTTTTTTTTTTTTTTTTTTTTTAATCCCCATCCCCTCATCCTTTGGCCTCCTCCCACCCCGGCAACTGTACAAAGCCACAGATTGAATCACAGTAAATTATTATTTGATCGTCTCAACAAATCACCTTGATGGCTGTGTCCTCCTTCCAGAGGCTGCTTCTACTGCTGCTCCGGAAGGATCGCTGGTGGGATGGCAGGGAGGAAATGGTGCTGAGATTTGCTCTCCACAGACCAAGGTCATGCTGTAGATCATGGACATGATTGGGGTGGGAGAGACAAGCTCTCAGGGCAAGACAGCTTGTCTCTGTCTCCAGTAAGTCTTTGTCATGTCCTCCCCAGCCCACCTGAAACTCTGCTGGCCCCAAGTTTTGGGAGGGTGGAAGAGTGCAACCAGTCCAAGCCCGTCCTTTGCACCCATTGAGTGCTTTGCTTTCAGCCTAGTCCTTGTGGGATTTATGGCCTCAGATGCAATGCCCAGAAGGGAAGAAGCAGCATCAAGGGAGGAGATTGAAGAGCTGGGCTCACCTCAGCTGGTACCAGTTTGTTGCTTTCCTGATTCCTTTCCTGTCAGCTTTCTGGGACAAGACCTCCATCATGCTCTAGAGGTAGAATTAGGACTTTTTAGTCCCTTCCAGCACTAGCTATGCTAACTAACACCTGTATAGCACATACACCTCAGGCTGCTCCAGTATGTACAGGTAAGCAAATCCTCCTCAGCCCTGTGCACGGCTTCGTTACTGGGAGCACGTCCAGAAAGGGCTCTCTTGGCACTGCACAAACTCTCCGGCTGCTCAGAAACTTAAGACTAAAGGATTCAGGCTTCCAGTCCTTGGGTTTAGAGTGGGTAAGAGTGTTTTGGATAAGGACTGATCTCTTGGGAACCCTGTCTCTGCTCAGCTCCGCTCCTTTGGGGTTTTCGCTTGAGGTCTGTCCCATGTGCCTTTCACTTTCAGCCCCAAGACAAGGCATTGCACTCAGTGCAGCAGGTGGCTTGGTACTTGCTGTCTTTCCCTCTTCCAAGCTATTGCACCGGCTAATTTAGCTGGCATCCAGAATTAGGAGCATCAAAGGGGGAAGGTGATCCAGTTGAGTGTGGCAGGGAGCTGTTCTGCATGGGCTAGCCCAGGCCTGAAAACGTGCTGGGTTTGGCAGCCAAGGCTGGTCTGGGTTGGGAGCGGCGAGGGTGGCGTGTGAGTCACATGCCTCACATGGCAAAACCAGTACAGAAACCCTGGTCACCCCCAGCACAAAGCCACAGCCCACCCAGGGCTTCCCACCATCCATGTGAGCAGTCTCCCATCGCACTCCCCATCCAATGTCATGCCAGGCAGCAGCAGAATTCAACTCCCATACTCCTTGGGGGTGCTGTCTTTGCTTTTGGCCTGGGCAAGAGAGGACTTGTGCTAATGGCTTGCTTTTTGTAAATGTCTGCTCTGAACTGCTGTGGGGCACAGCCCCCACCCTGGCTGCAGCTGCCTAGCACCCTGTTCCCGCAGGAGATGGGCTGATAGCAGCTGGAGTGGGAGAAGTTGCCCAAGGGGAGAGTGCCCTGCCTTTAGCTGGGTGTGCTGTTTGCAGCAGCATCTGTCCCTGTGCTGGAAGGATTGCTGAAGATGCTGAGCCTGGTGTTACGTGATGGGACTGGACCAGAGACTCTCAGAAAACCTCCCACTCTGAGCTGTTTCAAGTGTAAAGCCTGGAAGTATGGGGTTTGTTCCTAAAGTTGGCACCTTGTGCCCAACTGGTCACGGGACAGAGGGAAGGGATACTTTGTCCTTGAAGATGACATGGGGGCCTTTGCTTGGTAGTGTTACTGCACTAGGAACCTGGTGCTCCGCAGTAGAACTTAACCCATCCTTCCCCAGGCCCTTGGTGAAGAATGGGACAGATCTATCTGGAGGCCTTCGGAGGAGAAGTAACACTCTGGGGCTCTCTCAAGGACTGGATGGCTCTAACCACTGAGAGTCTCCTCTCATTTCTGGCTGGGAGTCAAATGCCATAGTCAAGGAGTGGGAGCTCTGGTCAAGGAAGCTGAGGAGCTCCAGAGAGCACCAGGGCTGAGGTGTCTTCATAGGGCAATAGCAATAGTTCCAAGAAACTGACACATCTTGGTGAGGGTGTGCTAGAACAGCACTGGCCAGAATATAAACTACTTACAAGACTTTGGTGAGGAGCAGGAAGCTGAAGTAAGAGCATCTCCCTTTCAGAGAGGTTTCTGCACGCAGGGAAAGGTTTTCAAGCTTGTCAAACAGTCCTGGTCAGTAACAGACCATCAGAGGAGCTGGTTAGCTTTTTGCCGTAATTGGAAGGTCACAAGTCATTGTTCAAGTCCATGCTAAAAGTTGGAGGTAGGTTAGGAGCAAAAGGAGGTGCTAAAAGCTTGACACCACAGCTCTTCTGTGAAAGCCATTTATTAATTATGTATTAATGTCGTACTGCATCTTTGTTGCAGGAGAAGAATCACAACAGATCAAGGTATGTCAGCTGTGATCTGGTCTCATCTTTGCTGTTGGCAAAAATCAGATTGTATCACTTCTGTCAGGTGGAGTTGTTAACTCTGGACTTGGCTTTTTTCACTTGCTGCCTTGGTGCTGGTAATTTGGGGACAGGACAGCACCTTGCTGGCCCCTGACAGGCAGGAGGTCGGTACATGAGCTCACAATGTGTTCTCTGCTAGCTGAACTTCTCGAGTCTGAAAGTAATACCAGGATTACAGTTTCACTGGAGTGAATGTAGGTTTGGAGAAGAAATTGAGGGATTTGATTTTCCCCATAGTTATTCAAGGCACATTTGTTCTAGAAGTACCTGCACTGGAAGATGGAGTTTCCAGACACTGCAGTTGTTTCCCTTATGACAAGGAGCTTGTTGTGTATCTCAGTTCTGCTTCTGTGGCACGCGGTCAGGTGAGCAGAATGTACAGTTATTCTGATTATTCCTGTTGCATAGCTGAAGCTGGAAGAGTCCACAGAGGTGAATTTTTTGCTATATTTGGGTACATCAGCTCATCTCTGGTTGTTGGGATCTCTTCAGCTGGTCATGGCAAAGCTGAACTAAACTTGGTGCTGTGCTGTGGATCTCCAGCCAGTGTGAAAACCACCTCTGAGAAGGCTTCAGCCAGCATCCTGATTATGTTGAGACTGCGTATCCCATGATGGAGGAGTGCCACCTTTGAACCCATACTTAAATGACAGAATAGCTGACAAGGTCTGGTCTAGTCTGGTCAGGTCCAGATGTCTCAGCACAGATGTCTAATACATGTTCTTCTCTCACATCATTCAAGTGCCCCACACCCTGTTACAGATGGGTTGGGGCTCCAGAGACATCACAGCTGAATCAACTGACAGCATTGCTTACAAGTCCTTAAAGATGCTGATGAAGTGCTGGAACAGATCTCATGCCTTTTGGTGTGTGAGGGCTTCCACAGGAGCATTCTCCCCAGCCAGCAGAAGGGTGACTCCAAAGCAGCTGAGTGCATGGTGCTTGCTGAGGGCTTTGGCCGGGAGACATTTCAACTCCGGTTTGGTTGTGTCCTGCACTGTCCTGGTGCCCACATCCATCTAGGTAAAGAGGATGATGGTGTATGTCCTGTGGGCCTCCTCAGCTGCTGAGGGTGTAGGATTTGGGAGATGGTTTGGGAAGTGGTCAGGCCTGCCTCTTTCAACAGCCGGGTTATTTTCTCCATACACTGCTTTATACTTGGGGATGTACTGTAGGAAGGGGGTGACATTGTTCAGAGGATGGTGTGACAGCCACCTGCAACTGGTGGGAATGGGAACAGGCAGATGGGCCTGGCCCCATGTGCAACTCCTTTGCTCTTGCTGTGGGTTGAGTACAGGATCTGTAGCTTAGGAGAGCCAAGGAACCAGCCCCAGCCAGGACTGCTGGGGCTGGGGGTGCCCTTGCTCTGCTCCCCAAGTCCCAGCCACTGCTGCCACGGCCCCTCTGCAGCACACGAGGAGCACGACAGCACCATGCAGCTCCCACAGGTGCCACAGCAGCAGGTGACAACAGCACACCAGGACTACCATGGCAGCAGGACACAGCAGCACGTGAGCAGCAGGTGAACAGCCCAGCAAGCCCAAGAGGAGGAACACTCCCAGGCCCAGCCAACCTCTGACTGCCTCTGCCAAACTGGCTGGGGCACAAAACTGCCAGACACAGCACACCCATCTCTCTCCCCCTGCTACATCCTGGGAGCAGAGCCTAAACCAGCACAAAGCCTTGCTCCCTCCCTCAGCTTGGCTCTGCTCCAGGTTCCACTTAGCATCAATTATTCAGTGCCGACTGGCTGAAGCCTTGTGGAGGCACGCAGGGGTTGATGAGCTTTCCCTGTCGTGGGAGGTGGGCAGGGATGGTGAGGAGCAGCCTGGGCTTGGCAGAGAGCCAGTGAGCAGCGAGGACAGACATGGTCACCCTGCTGGTTTGGCTGTTCTGAGCCAGGAAGGACAGGAGCCACAGGGGGCTGCCAGGGCACCAGAGCTGAGCACAGCATGGGGAGTTTGTAGTTCTGCCTTGGGGAGCAGCCCTGGGAGCTGGAGAGCTGGTGTGATGACAGCAGTGGCTCCACCAGGAAAAGGGGGATAGAGAATACTGGCAAATACCAAGTGCAGAGGAAGAGGAGAACCAGGCCCTGGCTGATAAGACCACTAGACTTTAAACAGCAGCCTCAACACCATCTATGGCATTCATTTGCCACTGGTCCCAGTGCTGTCCAGCAAGAGCGTGTCTGTAACCTTGGGCTTTGGGATTGTCCTGCTCTTTGTCACCGGGGCAAGGGCTACTGCTGGAATGATGCAGGGGCTGTCTACTCTCCCATCCCCTCAGGGACACGAGCACATCCCTGCTGCAGGGAGCATGCCACCACCTGGTGCTCCTAGCAGCAGCTGGAGGCCAGGCATGGCTTATGTTCACCCTAAGGTCTTACACTGCTCTGGTAAGAGAGGGAAGGGCTTAGGCTTGCCTGGGGGCAGCTCCTAAGGGTGGCCTTGCCCTGGGAAGGACTCTCTGCCGTGAGTGCTTGGCACCCCAGAACCATACCTGGGAGCCCCATCAAGCACAAATTCTAGGCTGGGTATCTGTGTGGCTCCTGCATTAGCTGGAGGGATGCTGTCAGAGGAGGTGGTAGAGCTGTGCCTGTCCCTGCAGGGACAAGGTGAAAGTACCACACCCACAAGGCCACAACTGGGCACATTCAGGGAGTCTGGGGATCAAGGATACCAATAAGCAGTATCTTCTTTTTTTTTTTTTTTCCAACAACCAAGTGAACCAAGGCTATTTAATGGGGGAACACAACCCTCAAACCTAGCACAACTCACTTTCCCTTAGGGAAACTGCCCTTCTGGACACTTCTGCTCTCTCCTTGGCAGAGATGCTGCTTTAGCAGTTGGTCCAACGCTGTATGTAAAGCCTGCACTGCCTGTCACGTAACTAACCATGGCAGATGTTTAGACCTGGTCCCACCTGGCACTGCCTAACAGGTTCATGGGAGCTGATGGCCAGGAGGTGACACAAAGCAGCTTGTGCAATTGGGCTGCTTGTGAGCACCTGGAACACAGGAGGGATGAGGTTTGCTTCACTCCAGCGTAGGCATCTCACCCTTGCTCAGGGTGCTGCATCCCTGTGCTGGCATCCAGTGTGAAATGGCACAGGAGATGTGCCAAGAGCTGCATCCTTAGGGCACTCCTGTACCAATGAACACTGGGATGTACAGTGGTGCTGGGGTTTTTTTGTAGTATTGCAGACCAGGTTTTAAACAGTTGATACAAAGGAGCTAATTTAAGGGCACTGGAGAGCAATTTTTGTTCCTGTTTGAACTCTTAGGTGAGGCAGAGCAGTGACAGAAGCAGGAAAACCAGCCTACAGCACTCAGCGGGTGACACATGGGGATGCCAATTTCGGGCACTGCTCTTAAATCCTAGGGTGGCATTTAGCTAATTCTGGCCCCTCCATTCGCTGTCAGTCATTGTGTCCTCTGTGCTACTCTGGCACAGACAGATGCCCTGTGTTTACCATAAACATGCTGCTTAACACCAAGTGGCAGCTTTTTCTCAGGGGAGCCAGAACACTGCTCACATTTAACACCTCAAAGGCAATAGCACCGTGGTCATCTAAGTCCAGGAAGCCCTGGCCATGAAATCTGGGGTGTGCCAGAGGTACTGCTCACTCACAGCTTTTTAAAATGCATCTTCAGCTGTCAGCAGCACCACCTTTCGCTCCCAGTGACTGCTGTAAACGTGACTCAGCCCTGACTCACGAGTGTGAGTCGCACCCACCCACCACCTGCTGTGCAAGGAGCTGTGTCCACCCGTTCCCATCCTGTCCAATCCTCCCTCCACTGCCTACGGGCAGGAAAACAAACACAAAATCTTGGCCAAAAAAGAAGCTTTGGCAGCTGTGTGTCAGATGGGATGCTGCCCTTTACTCATCTGGGAGAGGACGGTGGTAAGTACAAAGGTGCATTTTTCTTTCCACTGCTGCTGGGGATGCCTGGATTTAACTACAGTAGAAAATCAGGGAGGAAAACAGTGATGGAGCAGGATGGACCTGTTGCAGCTGAAGCACACCCAGTGAACCAAGCTAAAAGTCATCAGGAGAAGGCAACCAGTCTTGCTGCAGCTTCTGCTCCTGTAAGAAACCTCTTGGAGTCTGAACTTATGCTAAACTTCTTTAGCCATTATTATTACAACCATGTAAAACACAGCATCAAACACTCTGGACAGTGTAAAAAGGAATGATTGACTTTTTTTACCCAAAAAAACCTTCCTTTAAAAAAACCAAACTGAACAAACAAAAAAGCAGACATAAAAACGTTTTTTTCTTAAAAGTAATAATTATAATACATTAGAAAGAGTCATGGAAGAAGCGTTCCACGCTGTAAACAAGAATAGCAAATAAAAAGAAAAGCAGATGGTAGCCAGGCTCTCAAAGTGCATGGCTGAGAAACCCTGACCTCAACCTCCAGCCCCTGCTGGAGCTGGGTCCCGTGGCTCCTGCTGCCTGCCAGTGCTGCAGCCACTCAAAGTGCTCTATCACAAACAAACAACACAAAGAAAAACAAACCAAACCTAAAATAACCCAAACCCACAGCGTTGGTCTTTACCTCTACATGGAAGGCAGCAAGGCCAGCATCGTCTCAGGGCTGCGAGGGCAAGGACAGGGGAAGCTGCTTTCCCACGTTTGCTCATGGTAAGAGTGGTTTTTGCTGAGGGCTTGAGACTGTTGCAGAAGGCTGGGCAAGGGCTGCAAGTGGCTTGGGTCAGGTAATTTGTCCTAGTGAGCTGTCACCCTCAACCTTCTTCCCTTCCTCTTCCCAGCGATAGAGCTGAGGCTGGGCTAGGCCTTGCTGCCACTGACCCACCATGGCTGCAGCTTTGTCTGCAGCAAGAGGCAGAGGAGGAGACAGGAGCGGGCATCTCCTTGGGGATCATGCATTGATGTGTTCAAGACAGAGCATCACACCAAGGACAGCAATGCACGTTGCTGGTTCCCAGCCAGCTGGGGCAAAAGGCCTCTTCCCAAACCTACCAGCTTGCTAGGACCTGCAGGATGGAGAAGAGTTTCTTAGGTGGCAGAGTGAGGAGCTTGGAGACCTTCCCAGCAAGAAGTACATTGGTGGGAAAGAGGACCCTGTGTCCAAAAGTTCCTGAAACCAGCTGGTGGTTTCCCTCAGGCCTGAAGGTGACTGAGGGCCCTGCTGCTTGTTCCCATTAGGGCTTGGAGGGAAAGACAACCCCTCCACCCCTTGCCCCATCAAAATTCATATTGAACATCATGCACCAAATGCCATGCAATGAGTACTGACAGCTCTCCAAAATTAGAGCAAACCACCTTTCAAAATGTTAATACTGCAAAACATCCCAGACAGACATTGGGTGAGGAGTCTGGGTGCACAAGCAACATGACGTGCAAAGGCTGTGTGCCTGAAATAAGGGAAAATGGGTCAAAACAAGGGGAAAGAGGTCTCAGCTCTTGCATGCATGATGCTCAGATGTGTTAGAAGGAGTCCTGTGTGGGCTTCAAGGAGAGGACAGAGCCCCATGCTACAGAAGCCAAGCCAAGATGTGACCAACAGCTCTCAGATGCTTCTTGTTGCTTCCCAGCGAGCTGCAGTGGCCAGTGGGCTGCTAGCAAAAGGCAATGGATATCTGTCCTGAAATACTGCTCAGGTATTTTAACACACAAATACATTTAACTATGCACAATTACAGAAAAACATACTCTAAATCAAAAACAATTCAAGCACCATTGTCCTAGAAAGGACCTGTGGTGTCTCAAAACACAAATACTGAACATTCAAAGAGCACTTTTCCTCAAACAGCAACACTTGACTCCTCACAACACCCCTGCGAGGTAGCTAATAGGGTTATCCCTGCTCTGCAGAGGGAGAGGATGGGCAAGGTTGGAGGCTCAGTGGAAGATGGGGTCTGGGACAGAGCTGGGGCTGCAATGGAAGCTGAGGGTGCTGTGGTCTGGCTTGCTGCATCCAAACAAAGATCCGGTGCTCCCTTCGACACTCCCTGCTGCAAACATAAACCACCACACGTACACAAGGCAAAATAAACCTTGATAAATCATAGAACCATAGAATTGCTGAGCTGGAAGGGATCCACCAGGATCATCAAGTCCAGCTCCTGGAACCCACAAAGTAATTTAGTGGAAGTTTTCTGCTGGGCTTTCAGTAGGCTTTAGATCAGGTTATGCAATTGAAGAAGCCTGTGAGATAAAAAAGTAGTTTTCAAAGTCTCCTTAGAACTTAAAGGAGCTTTTGCCCAGGATCTCCACTGAAGGGATGGGAATCCCACTTGCAGTCCCACCTAAGGTGGCATTTGCAGTCACCCCTCCTGGACAGCAAAGTCAAATCCACCATATCTGGACTACTTCCTGCTTTTTCATTGATCTGCCTTCCTGATGAAGTCCTTTCATCTCTAGGGATGAAGTAGATGCTGGAACCAGAAATTTGGACCAGCTCTTTCCATGGGGTGTCTCCCCAGATCCCTGCACACCTCCAGCCAATGGCTTGGGCTGTGCAACAGCAGTACCCTGGGATGGGGAGGAGATGGACAGGCCTCTAGGACTTGGTCCATGAAGGGCATGTGGGCACCCATCATGTCCAAGTTTCCTTCCAGTTGTTAATTTCCTTCCAGTGTGGGCTCTACCAGCAGGGCTAAGATCATGTTCTGGGCCATGTGCTCCCCCTTCCCCAATTCCTATGCCCTTTTCACCCTGACACTTAACTTACTCAAAGCAAACGTGGACTTATCTGGGGTACTGTGATTAGATGCCATCAGACCTCCCACAGCTTGGTAGTGCAGGCAGGTTTCCTGAGCCAGCAGCCCCTCTTCCTGTTTGGGGAACAGAAAGGCAGCGAGCCTGCTCGCCACACTGGCCCTGCAAAGGTAAGGCCAGCAGAAAGGGCACTCAGCCCAAGAGACCAGGCTCCACCTTCATCACTGGCCTTGCCACCTTGAGAACTTGGGAAAGAACCACTCTGCTGGCAGTCCCCCACCGGGGTGACACCAAGGAGACGTCCCAGGGACTCAGCAGCTGTTAAATCTGTCCTCCTGGACACTATCCACCACGGCAGCAGGAGCCGGATACAGCCGGACACTTGCTTTGTGGAATTGCATAGAGGGGGCAGCAGGCTGCCGGTGTCCTGCCACGATGCCATGGCACTGCCTGGAAATCCTGCTGCCTACAACTGCAGGTCTGGGAAATGAAATAAAGATCTATTGCTACAAAGGCCTTTGAAAGCAATGCTGTGGCTGTGCCGATGGGGCATTTTAAAGGAAGTGTTTTGGACTCCAACACCTTGCACCTGCTTCCTTGGCTGTGGGTTCCCACAACAGGCAGGAGCAGGAGAAAACACACAACACACTCACCAGCCCTGCCTCTTCCCCTAAGCAATGAGGCTTGGGGAGCTGCGAGGAACGACAGATGAAAGCATTTTCCAGTTTGTCCATAGGAAACATGCAAATCCAATCTGCTGGTGTCTCCTAGAGCTGGTGGCCACCACTTCGTCTCCTTGCTGGGCACTCGTACCGAAGCACAGCTTGATGTGCAATGGTGCTGTGCTGTCACCCCGACAGCCCTGCTGACAGAAGGGGATCCTGTAAATGGGGCAAGGGTGCTTTTCCAGAACCTGCTTCTTCTCCCTCACCTTTCCTATCCCCACTAGAATGTCACTGACTTGGGCAGCTTTGCCAGGGAAGGAGAGCCTGAAAGGAAACTGTTCTCTGAGCGGGATTTGGCAACCTGCAGCGGTAATTTTGGTTTGGGGCTCAGCGGGGGTCGTGGGGCTTTCAGTGCGTTTAATGGTTTCTGGAGGCTTTTCTGGACCTCCACCTCCTCTGGGTGTGGCGTAAGAGGTGGTGGCATGGGGGTGGCAGGCAGGGGATGTCCAGTCTCTGACAGAGGCAATGCCACCTGCTTTCTGTTCAAGAAGTCCTGCTCTGTCGCATGGGCCAGGTGGAGGGGAGTGGTGGTTTTGATAACAACATAGGGGCTGTTCCCTTCCACCACAGGGGACGATGCCCGCTGGGTGGGGCAGCCCTCGGCCAGCCCTGCTGCCTCTGGCTCTCTGCTGGACAAGATGGGCACACTGCCCCCCGCCTGCCTGTGTACGGGCAGCACACCCACGGCCTCAGGCCAGCGCACAGTGCCAGCGGCACTGCCCAGCCCGTTGTGCTGCAGGCTGAGGAGCTCTCCTGTGGATGCAGCTTTGGATGCTGAGTGCTTCAGGCCCGTTTTGTCCGGCAGCACCGCCCTGCAGTGCCTGTCATCTGCTGCCTCCTCCCCACGCTCGCTCTCGGGGGAGCCATCGCTCTGTGATGTGCAAGAGAGCCGCCGGCAGCCGGCTGGCAGAGGATGGGGGGATGCGTCGAGCACTGCGTCTCTGCTCAGGGAAGATGCCTGCTCTCCTGCTGGCAGGGCAGCGGGATTTGCCTGCCACACTGCATGGTCCGTAGCGGAAAGCTCAGCGGTACTGGAGTCTGGAGGAGCCGGCCTGTTTTGGAGAGAGGAGTCTAAGGAGCTATGCTCAGCTGGGGCATGGAGGGAGACTCCATGGTGCACCATGGCACAGCCAGGAGCAAGAGGAGGCTGCTCTGGTGATGGGGCCGTGGGCAGGAAGTGTTGCTGGGCCTGCATCTTGCTTGCCTTCAGAAGAGATGATGGCTGCCTGTCCACAGTGGGCTCCACCTGACCCTCCTCATCCAGTGGCTGCCCACCTGAAACAGGCACGTTCGTTGCTTCAGCTGCTTCACTGCCGTGGGAGGTGGGAATCCTCGCTTCCACCACTGTCATTCCTCCTGGCGTGCCAGGAACTCTGTGGAGATGGGGCTCCCTGTCTGGGGTGTGCTCACCCACCTGGCCGTTCTGGCCGTTGGCTGCTGCGTTTTCCTTTATGGCTACTGGGTTGAGGGAGAGCTCCAGGCCCAGGGGTTTCCTTGGAAACTCCTCAGGCTTTGCTGCATTGGAAGCAGAGAAAACAAAATAAAACCCAAACTATGCATCAGTTTGTTTTTGCACGCCCTGAATGTGAGGAAGACAGATGCTTCCACCCAACACGTGCCAGCCCTTCTGGGCTGCCCTGGCTCTCAGGCACACCAGCGGGATGCTCTGGTCCCTGCTGGGCTGCCCACCTTCCCCTCTACCCACCTGGTGGGGGCAGGTCAAATTTCATCTTGCGCAGTTCAGTCATTGACACCTGCAGCTGCTCGATGACAGCATCGTCCTCGTACTGCAGGGAAGCAGCAATTTTCTCCTGCAGAAATTCACGTAAATCTTCCAGTGTCATCTTCAGCAAGCGCTCTGGGGGATGGGAGAAAGGAGTAATGGCAGTGGCACAGACAAATTTCAGGGTAGCACAAGCGTGGGTTACATCATGCTTTGGTTTCATCTGGGATTCTGCTGCTGTTCCCACTCCACAGTGAGACAGCCTGAACGCTTTTGCCTCTCTCCCACCTTCCCACTATTTCTCAAGGTCATCAATACACGTATATATCCATGCCACCTGAGCAGTAGCTCCTCAATGGCAGGACAATGGCAGGGGTGGGAGCTGTGCTGATGAGGATGCAGGTTTTGGGCCATTCCTGGAAGTTCTCACCAATGCCTCTAGGAGGAGGAAAAGCTCCATGAAACAGGCCCTGAGCACCAGGCTGAACAGCCACTGCTGGCAGCTGCCACCACCAGCCAGGGACACGAGCCTGCACCAGCCAGGAGGCAGGGATGCAGGAAGAGGTGCTGGCTCTTACAGGCAGGAATGGGTTGTAGGGAGGGATGCCAACCCACACTACACATTCCTCAGAGAGGAGAGATTTCACAGCCAGACTGAAACATCTGCCTGCCTGCCAGTTTACCACTTTTTGCAGACAAATAGGATACTTCAAGATTTATTTCTGGATAGCCTGTTCTTCATTTAACTGAAGGAAGAATAGGGTGGCTGTTTGCAGAAGCCAACACATGCAGTCCCGTAAATTCTGCTGGCCCAGTCCCGTAAATTCTGCTGGCCCAAAGGTTCTCATCATGCACTCCTGCCCCAGATGAAGGCCAGAAGAGTGACAGACCAAGGCTATCAACTTATGGGAGTGAAGGGGTTTAAAGTTACAAAGATCTCAAGGTGGAAACATCACTGCCTTAATACTATGCAAGAAAACCAGCTTTTGATCATTTTAGAAGTGTATTAATAAATTTACTTGTCCCTCTACAAACTTTTCAGTTGAACCACCACATAAAGCTCTGCAGATAGATGGGCTGCTGTCTGTATAGCTCCTAAAGGCAACTTGTGGGGCACAGCACACAGGAAGAGGTGGCTGGGAGTATTTCAGGTGTGGTTTCTGTGTGCTGAGCACAGCAAGTCAACCCTTGTGACATCTCATTTCCTCCCCAGGACTGTGCCTTTTGCAGCCAGCACAAGGGACCAAGCATGCTCTAAATGGCCAGCTAGGCTTTCCAGGTCAGCAGCACAAGGGTGGCCCAGCTCGGTGCCACCACAGCCACAGGGTCAGGTATGACCTTACTTTTGTGCAGTTTGAGGATGGTGTAAGCCATGGCCGTCAGCACCCGCTCCCCTTCCAGGATGTAGATATCCCACAGCCGCAAGGTCAGGGTGAACGGGGTCTGTTTCAAACACACAAATACACAAATGGGATGATGAAACAGAGGCTGCTGCCATCACTGCATCACCTTGCACCAAATCATACAGCAGGGTTAGGCTTTGCAAGCCAGGAATTCATCTAAAACACAAATATGTCTTTTATCATCTATGGTTTTGCCTTAAAGCTAATGAACTTGAGTGGCCGAGGAAATATTTAAAACCCATCTGTGAATACAGAAAAAGGAGAAACTTTCGTCACAAGCATGCTAGCACATGGATTCCCCTACCCTGGAGGGAGCACCATCATCTTTCAGCCTTGTCTTTCAGCACAAAAACCACCACCTGTATGCATCCAGATTCCCCAGAAGGGCTATTTATGGGATAGGTCTGAAAGCCCAACGATTGAATGTATCACTAAGCATTAAAAAATCACTCATTTGGTGTCCAAAGAAGAGGTCTTTCTTACATACAGGCTTATTTCTACCTGCTAAAAACACTACTGCAAGAGGTTTTCATTTGCACCCAGACCTAATCTGACAACAGAATTGAACTGATACCCAAAATGATGGAGCAGGCCATACCTCCCAGCAAAGATCTAAGGCACTTCACCAACACAGAAATTAATATTAATCCTATTGTGATGTTTAGGTTCAAATTTAGGATGCTGCACTTACTCTCCAGAGTTTGGCACAACTGACCATTGCAGCTCTTTTACCACATGCTACTGCAGTTAAAGGGATTTTGCATTTTATACAGCTTTTAGTGGCAAAAGCACTGAGTTCCCTCTTGAGGGGAAGGGGCCATCCACTGTTTTACAGAAGACTGGGCAGCAGAAAATTGAGACTGGAGCACACAGATGTCCTAAATATTAGCAAGTCTGGACACTGCATTCAAGTCCAGCAAGCACAATGCTGACCCTAAAAATAAAGTAGTCTTGGCTCGGGACTAGAAAATTAGCTCTGGACAAATCAGGATAATTTTCTCATGCTTTCACATGTTTCCAGTCCCAATCTGCTCCTCTGCCTGCAGCTGCTGCACTGCTATTTGTTGAGGTTTGTGCCCCCAGCTCTTCTTCTTCCTATGTTGTTTCCAGAGCCAAAGTGAGGTTAATTGCCTTTGCAGCAGTGCCAGTGGGCAAGAGAGAGATCTCTCCCAACTCTGAAGCTTGTACTGCTGATGCTGAGCCATCTCCCAGTGACTGCTTGTGATGAGGCAGCAGGAATTGGCTTGTCATCAGTGACATGCAGTTATTTTTAGCTTCTCCCTTATTAATATTTTTTGCCTTATGTGAGTGTACATAATATCCCACCTTATAAAATATTAACACCTTCTTCAAAGTACGATATTTACAAAAAACCCCAGGCAGATTAAATGTGCATGCAAACAACAGAGCAGCAAAAAACCCCCAGAGCATCCTCACCCGGTCAATGAAACACTGCAGGAACCACTTGGTTGTGTAAATCCCAGTAGTCATCTGCTCCTTGTCCTGGGGGAAGACAGCAAAGAGAGACAGTCATTTCACCAGGCTCGTTACTGGAGATTCAAGCAGCTCGTAAGGCTTTGGGGGAGGTTGGCTGGCTGGTTGGTTGGTTTACTTATTCTGGGGTCTGGGTGCAGGATGTGGCTTGTCTGCCATCTCCCAGCAAAGCCCCTGCTTTAAATACTAGTGTTGAAGCCCTGCTTTGACCCTTTGCCTAAGACATGCATTGAAACTGATCCTCTCTGTGCCCAGACTTCAGCCACGACACTGGAGAGGGATTTCTGGGAGAACTTTTTCTGGCCTAATACCTACTTCAGGAATTTACAAAAACCTTCCAGGAGCACAAACCACTCACTCCTAGCAGACTACCATTTTTGTTTCCATAGCAATTCCCATGCGAGCCTCTCCGAGCACAGTCAAGCCAGCTTTGGAAGCACCACCTCGGTTGCATGGCATGGCTGTTGCAGGAGCAGGACAGCCTGACAGGCTAAAGAAAACTTTTAAAAACCTCACCATCATCACCTCGGTCTAACACTTGTCCATCTGGTGCACAGTGCTGGGATGCACAGAGCTCTGCATGCATGCAGAGCTGACATGACCTCTGCTGCAAAGCCAACAAAGCAGTGGGGATGGGAAGAGACGAAGAAGCCCATGGGATCAACGGCTGGCTCCAGCCTTTGCTTTTGGCTGGTGCTGTGCACCTGCAAGGCTGGAGAGCCTTTGGGAGCAAGAGGAATGAGCAGCTTTCTGAGTTATTCCCATCCCCTCCCCTGCCTGTGACTATAATTATGTGAAAACCTAACATGGCTCTGTTTCACTTTTACAGCCAGGGCTGGATCACTTGCAGCACAAAGCAAGAGCTGTTGCAGATGAATGTAATACAAACACCTTTTCCTGGAGATTGGAGCCACCAAGCCCCTTGGGAGCATAAGAAAACTTTAGGAGTCTGGCCACTGAACACCAACTGTCTACACCAAATGCAAGGGGGAGAAAGGCAAAAAAAAAAGGAGGTGAGCAGGTGCTGCAAAACAGTGGTCTGGACATTAGACTGCAGTCGGTGTGTCCTGCAGATGCTCCTGCAGCCACCAAATGGGCCTGTACCATCTGTTAGAGAGAAAAGCAACTGGACGTGCCCAAGCAACAAAACACCCGGCACATCTTATGTGCCTCCTGACTTTAAACAACAGCAAAGCACTTGGAGCTAATAATTACTGAAATAAGACTCCAGACAGACCAGCATCAGCCTTTGGGCTTTGCAGCTTGTGTAAGAACACAGCCCAGCCTCACTGCTGTTCCTCCTGCTGCAGGCTCTGTAAGTCTTCCTGCCTGGCTCTCCTAAATTTTAGCAGTCCCTCCACTAATGATGACCAGCAAGCCAATGATTACCATTCGCTTCAGCAAGATTTGGGAGACCCATTTAATAAATGCCTGCCTCTGCAGCTGAAGCAGTCCTTTATGGTTAGAAATACATTCAGCTGTGCATCTGTTTGGCAGAAGACTATATGAACTGCTTTATCATTAAAATGTGGCATTATTATAGAAAGACTGATAGTAAAGAGATACCATGTGCTTCTTCAGTTTGGGAAACATTTTGTTTAAAATCTGTTCGTGGTGGGCTTGAAACCTCTGCAGCTTCGGGAACCCAGGAATGAAAAAACCTTAACAAAAAAAGACGAGAGAAATAAAAAAAAAATCATGAAAGCTCTGGAGCAGTGACAGGGACAGCCTGATTTTCTATAAACTCATCTCTTGCATTGCCTTTTGAAGTTGGCTTTTCACCTTCTTTCCCAGAGGCCACCCTTCACCCCATCTGGGCAACAGGACCCTCAGACCAAGTGCAGCTGGTCCTTCTCACCCAGCCCCACAGTGCAGGCCCACACAGCTCCTGCTGCCTGCCTGAGACTTGGCTTGGCCAAGAACTCTCCCAACACACACCTCTGTGCTCGCCAAGTTCAGAGAAAAGCTGAAGATATTTGAACATCACAAGCTTGTGCAGTGCCCTGTAATCTAGTGGAATACAGATTTAAGACTGTCCAAAGTTATCTGCCCATAAAATAACCTTCTGTGCATAGATTACTGCTAACCACGAGTAAGATGAAGGTATCTTTAATGTGTTTGAAGTAAAATAATACACCACACATTTAGTGGAATTACATCCACATTTAGTGTGGATACTCTTGGATGTACTTCTGTGAGACTTCTTATACACTCATAACCTTGAGTTAATTGATTGCCAAGGGCAAGGTACCCTGGAGGGAGGACAGCACTTCTGTGAAAGTGTTAATTACTGAGCACTAAAGCTCAGGTGGATAAAACTCGTTTTTTTGATAAGAACTTGTCTGCCTCCAAGAGTGAAGTTCAGCTCCCTAGTCAAGCTGTGCAAGTAGTTAAGCCTCACCCACTTTAATTAAAAATGTGAGGAGAAACAAGGCTCTACCAACCAACTGAACCACCTTCCCTTCTTTCGCTGGACATCCCCCGCCCCCAGCCCAGCCTTACCGTGCATGGCGTGGCGCTGGTTGGTGAGCAGCTGTGCCAGCGCCCAGAACGCATCCTCTTCGTTCAAGTACATCAGGAGGATGGCTGCAATCTGGCTCATCCCTTGGCAGTAGCTCACTTCCTGCAACAGTCAACAGGGGCACACATGCTGCCGTGCCGGCAGAGCCCACCATAATGCTAAAGCTGCCTGTACTTCCCTCTCCTCTTCCAAGGCCTATCCCATTTCAAAGTCTTTACCATTAATGTCCAAATTCACAGCTCCCACACGTCTACAGCACCTACCACGTCACTGATTCACAGAGTAGTTTGGGTTGGAAAAGGACCTTTGAAGATCATCTCATCCAATCCTCCTGCCATGGGCAGGGATAACTTCCACCAGACCAGGTTGCTCAAAGCCCCATCCAAACAGACTTTGAACACTTCCAGGATTAGGGCATCTACAACTTCTCTGAGCAATTATTTCCATGCCTCACCACACTCATTGTAAAAAATGTTTTCCTTATGTCCAATCTATCTTTGGGATGACAAACAGCATGTGGGTCTGATGCTGTTTTGGATTCCTTCAGCCATATGAGCACTGAAGTAATTAAACAGTAAATAAATCTGGTAAGCATTTATCTGGCATGAGAGAGGCTCCTTAACTAACCCCCTCAGCATCTTCTGGGATAACTGTCCCCTCCTGGAGGTGGAGGCAGTAGGTTCAGCTGCTAATTTAGGCTTATTCTGCCTGTGTCCTTCAGCTAAAAATGACTGGTTTGCTGTAGTAAATCAGTTTTCAACAAGGATGCCATTTGGTGTAAGACAAGAAGTCAGAAACATGACAGACTGCCAGAAGACTAGTGTTGCTGAAAAGCCAAGGAGCAATCCCTTGTTCTTTGCTGACACTCATCCAAATGGAATCTGCCAGATGTCATTTACCAGGTGACAAAATGAACAAGGGAATGAAACAACTCTGCAAAGATTCTTATGCTGCCTGAAAGCCTTGCAGCTCTCTGTACAAGCCAGTATTAGGACTTAAAATTGGAATTACCACTGGCTAAATTAGTGTGTGTTTATAGATATATATACACATGAAAATATATATGTCTACACAACTATATAAAGCTTTTCTTTAAATCTTTACATATATGTATATATATAAAAATAAATATATAAAGCACCACGCTCTTCCTGTTAACTGGACTTACTACTTACAGTGTTATAAACTGAGTATGCTGACAGGACGTGGAAGAGTGCCTGTTGCCTGGGGAGAAAGAAGGATATTAAAACACCTGAGCACGAGGTCTCCAGCTTCATGAGCACACCACTGTGTACACACAGAGAGCAAAGATTCTGAAAATACCCAAACAACTGGTACTTAAGGCTTTTGCAAGGAGCAGGGCTCACAGAACCAGAAAGTATGTTCCTCAGAGACCGTGTAGGGCAGCCAGGTGTGATTTATCCCAGTGACAAAGTCACTTTGTCAAACCTCTCCAACCCCAGCTGTTGTGGAGACCCCATCCCTCCCAGATCCTCATGGGCCCACCCCATCATCCTAGCCATCCCGAACCAAGCCTTCTGCAACTGTCACCCTTAGGGGACAAGGCACTGCAACAAGCTGTTGCTTGGCTCAAGAACTGGGGCTGAGCCTGGTCCAGCGTGGACCTCTCTTAAGAGAGAATCAGCAGCCCAGCATCTGTGGGTTGCACTGTGTGGTGATGGTTTGAGGAGAAGGCAAAGATGGCTTTGCTCTCCTGTGAGCCACTCTGAGCCAGGGCACTTCTGTCCACTCCATCCAGCTCATCCCTCACATATGCACTGGCACCACTGCCCATATAGCCACGGAAGCCTTCCATACTCACTTCACTCCATAGCGATCCCGAAACATGATGTGGTTTCGGAAGGTGCGGTTAACATCCAAATCTATCTGCTTGATTTCCGATGAAAAGCACTTTGCTTGCTCTTTCATTTGCTGGAAGGGAGAGGGGCAGACAAGAGGCAGGAATCAGACACCATCTCAGCCCGTACCTCTCTCCACACAGTGAGAAGGAAGGATTCCTACAGCTGGAGTGGCAGCTGGATAGCTGCACAGAGCCACCCAGAGCAGGGGACACTGATGTCTTGCCGTGAGCAATGAACTGCAGCCTGGCAGTGAGCCCCTGACACCTTGTCTGTGCTGCTGGCCCAGGGAGAAGGGGATGACCCCATACTCACATGCTAAGACAGCAGCAGCTGCCAATCCAGCCTTTGCCCATCTTTCAATGCAGATACTGCATTTTCAGAATCTAGAACCTTTACGATTCAATTCCACTCTCATTTATTTTGATTTCTTTGCCTATCTGGCTGTCATAAAGCATTGAGAGCTCTGTTGATCCTTAAGGAACCAATATGCAGATGTACACAGCACTCTCAGCTTTTCAGAGGCTCAGTCATAATAAAGTCCAAATTGTTATGACAGACTCTGTGATCTCCAGCTACTACTTTCCCTGCAGAAGAAAATAATCTTAGATTTAAGGAGTTTCCACTAGAAGAGCAGTCCTGGGATATTCCCTTGGACTGGTATAAATTTTAAGAAACTGGCAGAGTCCAGAACAGAAGCTAAACTCAAAGCCAAGAATCCCCATGTTCCCCCCAGGCTGGCTAATCATTTAAGGCAGTATCACACAGAAAAAGGACTGAAGTCCACTGCAAAAAAATGGAAACTCAAATGGAAGTTTAAGATCACCTTAACCAACTGTCCCCTCAGAGCTCCAAGATGAAGATGCTCCATGGACAAATCCCACTGCAGTCCCATTTGCAACCCACTGTTCAGCTCTGCACTGCCAGCAAGGACCATTATGCTATAGCTAAGCTTCTCATCTCACAGCCTTTAGATACCACCAGTGATCATGCCCTCCTCCTTTAATGTCTCCAGGGTTAATTGCATGAAGAAAATACATTCTTTGACTGTCTTCAGGCACACTGAGATTCACCAGCAGGTTTGGAGGCAGCAGAGATGAGCAGCAAGCCCAACTTGCTTTAAGCCCAGGGTCAGGACCCCTCCTGGCTCACAGAGGAGACAGAAAATAGAACACCTGCACAGATACTTATCATCTCTTCCAGCAGCTGCCATCCTGTGAATGCTTGTCAGCCTGATACCAGGCACCTCCAGGCTGCTGTTGACCTCCCAAGGTGGCCACATCAGCTCTGGGGAACATCAGAAGGTCATTAGAACCCTCATGTGTCCAGCACAGCCAACAGTTAGGACAATCACAGCATCT
The DNA here is from genome assembly GCF_017639235.1 of Corvus kubaryi. Lineage (NCBI taxonomy): Eukaryota > Metazoa > Chordata > Aves > Passeriformes > Corvidae > Corvus > Corvus kubaryi. The sequence continues at coordinate 7,549,028 of NW_024581131.1, forward strand.
TGGGAATATTAACTCCAGCCCTGAAAGAAGCTGTATGGAGGAGCAACAGTACAGAGGCTATTTTGAATTACTGCCTGCACAGGACAAGTGAGGATAAAAGTGATGATGGAATGAAGATCTGATGAACAACATAATTTCCCTGCTGTAAATACTGTGGTCTCTGTATCCTATGGCTCCTTGCCCTCTATAAAGCAGGCAGACTACCTGAGAGAATATGACTATTCATGTGCACCGGGTCACTTCAGTTCAAATTTTCCTGCTAAAGGGCCTCTTGTTTTCCCTGCCAGAACAACGCAGAAATCTCCCAAAGACTGTAAATACCCTACTTTGGGTATTTTTAAAACCATTGCACATGAATAGCAGGTAGGTCACACAGCACTTTGTCACCTCCATGCACCCCAGAGGCTTTATTAATTGTGCAAACCTTAAAAAAGAAACTCAGGATGGGTTATTCTCCCTTTTTCCCTTGTGTAAGTAAGCTGGGGGCTCCACAGATGCTCTGCTGAGCTCATTAGTGCTGTGAGCCCTGCAAGCTGGTGGCAGAGCAGAGACTGGAAAGCTGGAAGTCCCATCCCAAAGACCTTGTACAAAGCAGTGGGTAAAGCCAGGATGCCTCTGCTCTGCCCCATGGCCAATATGTTTCTCCTGCTCCCTTCTCAAGCTCCCCTCAAATCCTCTGGCTGCAACTAACAAACCCCAGGGAGGCAGAGCATCACATGTACATCAAAAGCAAGTGTGGCACATCCCATGGTAGCCTCCAGGCCTTTGTGCCATGGGTCATGCCCCAGGGAGAAATGGGGTGGCCTTGTCCCTCCAGGACACAAGTCTGAGGCTTAGTCTCGTCTTGAAAGCAAAACCCCTCAACCAGGACCTGCACTGAGCCTCTCCTGGAGGAAATTAGGGGAGAGCTAATTACTGGCAGCAGGTGGCACCAAAGAAGAGGTAGATTAAGATGAGCTTGTAGAGGGTTTGCATCCAGCAAAGCCTATTAGCCCTGAAGCTCCTGTTTATCGCAGACCCCTCTGGAGCACAGATAAACTCCTTGTGACTTTCATTTGTTTGGATTGCTTCCCTGCCTGCACAGCACAGCTTTGAGGGAGAGAGCACAATTTTAATCTGCTGGGAGAGCTTCCTTATCTGTGCTTCCTGCGGTGAGCCCAGCCTTCCCCCAGCCCCTGCGTGTGCCTCCATCCCCACGGCACCTCACCAGTAACATCCACGCTTGACTAACTATAAAAAGTGTTAGCATCATCCTGCTTAAAAGGCAGGGATTTTTAGAAACACCTGTTGGAAGCAGCACTCAACCTCCTGCCTCTGAAAAATAATTGTCTCCACAACACCCTGATCCTCGCCCTGGTACACGACGCAAGATGAATCATAACACAGGGTTGGAAAATAAGTTAATTATCAGCCAAGGGCTTCCACATGCTGCCTATGGAAAGGTTCCCCTCACTCTTCCCTGCATCTTTCCCTAAAGATGCAACTTTGCTCCCAACTTCCAGAAGAATAAATGGAACCAGCATATTATGGAAAGCAGCCAGCTAACATGCTAAAAGACCCCAGCTTAATATAAGCCCATGGATGAAGAGTTGATACCCTTTGTGTTTTCAGTCCTCACCAAACCAGCTTCATCAACCAATCTAACCTCCCTATCCCCTTGCTCCTGTTGTCTTTGCCAGGTAGAGCCCATACCTCATATTTTCCTTCATTCTCCTTCTTCATCTTCTCGACATCCAGGAGAAGTGACCAGACCTGGCCTCGCACCTGAAGCGGGATCCCTTTGTACACGCGCCGGCACATCTGCAGGGAGGAAAACACATGCAAGGTTAGCAGGGTCCTGCTGGTGGCAAAAACATTTTCTCCATGGTTTGCTGCTGCAGATCATCAGCCATCTGAGCAGACACCCCAGGCAATCACTTCCTCTGCCTGTGCTGGCTCAGGGAGGGCATCTCCAATCTGATGGATGAGCTGAGTATCTGCATCCATCAAAGACAACTACTCAGTCAAAATCACAGAACCACAGAATCATAGAACAGTTTGGTTGAAAGGGACCTTACAGATTATCTAGTTTCAACACCCTTGCCATGGGCAGAGACACATTTCACTACACCAGACTGTTCACAGTCCCATCCAACCTGGCCTTGAACATTTCCAGGGATGGGGCATCCACAATTTCTCTGGGCAACCTGTGCTAGTGCCTCACCACCCTCACAGTAAAGAATTTCTTCCTTACATCTAATCTAAACCCGCCCTCTTCTAGTTTAAAACCATAGCCTCTTGTCCTATCACTATCTCCCTGTGTAAAAAGTCAGTCTCCCTCATTTTTATAAGCCCCCTTTAAGTACTGGAAGACCACATAGAGGTCTCCTCAGAGCTTTCTCTTCTTCAGGCTGAACAGCCCCAGCTTCATAGGAGAGAGGTCTTTGTTCACTTCATCTCACAGATGCTTCTTCCCTTTTTCTTGTCATAAAGCCCCCATTATATTTCAATGGAAAACAGAAAAAAAAAAAAAAAGAGCTTTTGTTCCATTGCTGACTTCTTCCATTAAAAGAAAAAGCTTCATAAAAAAAGAAAAATATCCGTTTCTGAGTGTTTTCCTTCCTTTCATTCATCCCATCTGTGAAATGCCTTGCAGCTGCACTACAAAACCCACTGTAGCACTCCTCCAGATTCCTGAGGACCCTTGGGTACATTGAAGGACCTGTGGCACATTCCCAAGCTCCAGTCATGGAGGGTATTTAGGTTGCCTTATGGTGCTCCCTTAGAACCAGGCAATTCCTTGGGAGGGGACAGAGGTGCCAGATTTCCAGTCAGAGGAATGAGCCTGGAGCTGAGAACTACAGTGCCCGACCAGGCAATCAACTGGAGCTATTGTCACTGCCTGGTAAAAATGCATCCAACCACCTTCAAAATCCCTCTTCTTTTGGCATAGGGTGTTCTGCTTCATGCAATCCAGGCTGAGGTAAAAGAAGGAATGCAATCCACAAGGAAGCACAGGATCCTAGTAGAAGGTTTTCTGGATGTGGGCCTGCTGCACTGCCTTTGCCACAGCAAGCTGATCACCTGCTCCTCTTTCCTTTCAGACCCACCTCGCACCACCAGCTTTTTTATTTCCAACCTGACTTTTTAAGGTCAGCCTCTCACAAGGGCTATAAAGACCTTAACCATGGCACTGTGCTGGCTCATGGCTTCCATGAGCACAGACTGACACTCCTCGTTTCTTTACTGCCTTCATGGCAGCAGTATGCCTACAGAGGGCAAAACCCAGGAATGGTGGCCCTTGTCCCAAAGAGTTACAAGACCAGGAGGTAAGACAGGAGGTGGACAGGCTAGGGGACAGCAAAGAACTAACACCACTCTCCCAGTCAAGAGAAGTATATAAAATAACTGTAGTAAATGCCAAGATCACTATGTAGGACCAGGAGAACCAGATGTTTGTGAGAATGCTTTTCCACTCCATTACGATAAATATTTCAGTATTTCTGCTGACAGTCTGTAATGTATCCTGATCCTGAAAGTGTAATGGACATTCAACATTTAAAACCCCATCCTCAGAACTTCCCAAATGCTTGCTCTGTCCCAAGTGTTGCTTAGCACCAGCTGTGAAGGTCCAGTGCATAGCCAGGACCAAATCCTGCAAAAATCCTTTACCAGATCCTGTCCTTCCCTCTGTATGCACCAAATAACAGCTGTCCCCTAAAAGCAACCTTACCAGCAAGACATGCCCATGGAAGGCCGCCATCCTGTTCAACAGCATCCTGCATTTTAAGTGGGACATCACTAATTCACCATCTGCATACCCAAAGGCCCATGTAAGGAGGTGCTTCTAAGGACAGCAAACCTTCATGCCATGTGGGACAGATTCATACCCACAGCTGAAAGACCCATTTCCCAAGAGTCATTAAATCAGGATGAAAGAAGTGCAATGCATCAAGAGACACAAAGCAAAAGGATTAGATGAACCACATCCCCAAAGCAGCAGGTGCCCACAAAAGCTTGGCTCCTGCAAGCACTCATGCCTTTATGATTGAAAAGCTGAGGCGGGATCAAGAAACTGGAACATGTACCAATTCTGACAAAAACACTAATTCAGAAAAGATTACTTATTTCCAATGGATTAGCAGAGACTGACAGCTGCCAAGGCATATGATCATACTCAGGTCCGGGGAAAGAAATAATTTTGTTTGGAATTTCTAGAGCTGTTGTTGTACATTAATGAATGCAACCCTCAGAGGCATATAGTAAACGTCTCTAATGATTTTCTTTGCACAAGTGCTAAAGAAACAGGGGAGGTACAAAACATGCTGAGATGGAACTGAACTGAAATGCCTTCCCGTTATTTATCCAAGGGCTTCCCTCCTCCCACCACCTCCAGACACGAAAGTGATAAAACCTCAGAGCTGTGAGTCACCCAGAAAAAAATGAGCATTTTCTTCATCGTGAAGCTTGAAGCAAAACAGAGAAGTTACAACTACAAGCAGTATTTACCACTGGGATAAGTAACAGAGGTAAGGCAGCACGTGATAACTCCTGTTCCACGTGACAGTCAAAAATGACCCTCAAGGTCACTCTCTTCTGTCTCTTATAAACCTCTCAGCCCCTACAGAGACCCTCCCTTACAGGGAAGAGAGCACCAAGATCATGGACCATGCAAGCTGACAGAACAATATGCATAGACACGAAGAACAGCCACCGTTCTGCTTCACAAAAGGAGATGCTGGTGGTCAAAGCAATGGTTCAAGACACTGTAGAAAGGCTGTGTCAGCCAAGGACTGAAACCACAGTGTCTAAAACTTACTCCAGGTTTTGCCATAGGATCATCTTCCCTCTCCAGGCTTTAACATACAGAGCTCATGGCACAGAGGCCAGCATCAGCCCATCCCTATCTCTCCCCTCCCCACGTATTTTCTTTCTGATGGGATGGGATGGGGAAGACTATGGAAGTACAGACTTGAGCTCCATCTTCCTGCACCAGCCATCTCCTCTGAGAAGTACCCAACCAGTTGCTCCAGATCTTGAATAAGATGGATGGAGTCACTGCCTTTAAAGACAGAACATCTTTTTGCACTAGTTAAGACAGTGAAATTAAAAAGGATTTGGGAGAGGTGGGTTGGTTTTTGAAGCAGACTATACACATTGCAGTTCACCTTCACACTTTGGAGTCTGGCACTGTTAATTTCTCAGCCATGTGCACGGATCACCAGGAAGAGACTGAAGGAGCAATATGCAAATTTTGTGTATGCATGGCAGTATTCCCTTCAAGCCTTTCCATATATCCAGTGTATCTCTCCAATACCCTAAAGTGGGGGCAGCCCTTCTTCCTAAATTCCTTTAGGGCTCAAAGGGTGATCCTTCTGGAGAGATCCTTCTTCACAGCCTCTACCAGTGATGCACCAGGGGAACTGAGCTGTGCAAATCTTCACCTGGAGTGGTGGGTGAAGCCTCCACCACCACCATGACCACTACCACCCTGGAGAAGAGGATTTCCTTTTAGTACCATGAAGCCTGCTGACTGATGATGTGGCCATGCAGGACACTTGACAGACTGGACATCACCACACATGGCTTTCTTTCCACATGGTTAATGCTTGCTCCAAACTCGGCCGTTGTGCCTGCAGCTGGAGCCTATGCAACTGTTCCTGATGGGGTCCCAGCAAAGCAGGGGCAAATTTAAATCCTAAAGCTGGTGGACCATGGGCAGGCATTTACAGTTATTGCCCAGGCTACCTTTGGAGGAAAGGAAAATGCTACCTGCCTTTCCAAAATGGAAAAAAAAAAAGCAGGTGAAGCCACCCTGCAGCTCCTAGACACAACCCCCTTTCATTCCCATAGCATTTGCAGGCAGGAGATCTGACTTCAGCCAGCCCTGGCACAACAAATGTCTGCTGGCTCTCCCTGGCATTAGCAGACTGTTCACTCTTGGGGGTCTGTGCCAGTCCATACAGATCCCTGATTCATCCTAAACCGCTTTGCTGGCATGCACTGGATTAAGCGCCCTGCACTCCCATGACCTTAGCAGAGACAAGGCTTCCCCCCTGCACAAAGGCAGGCTTTGCCTAAAAACCAGACATCTATGACCAAAGACATCCCTCTCTAAAGGTCCCATCCCACATGGCCAGCAGCAAGATGCAGCTTGCAAATGATGCAGAGGTCATATCCTCCTCCTATGACTGGTGGTTCTGGCTGAAATCCATTTCAGAGCAATGAGGAATAAATTATCCCACTGTTGGAGTGCACACAGCACAGTCTTCTTTATCTGCAAAACTGTGCTGCCTGAACTGTGTAGATTCTTATATGGCACCAGCCATTTCCTAACTTTCCCAAGTAGAGTCAGGCTGGTGTTTTAACTTGGGTTCAAATCAGCAGTGAAGAGGACACAGACCACATGAGCCTCCCTGTGCTGAACCCCAGTAACACAGTTTAGCACTTCTTTGCATGTTTGACATACCTTAACTCTGCAAAACAGTGTGGTCCTTTCATGGACTCCTTTATTTTTGTACCCTTTCCCTTGTGGAAGTTTAGACAGAAAAAGGCACCATTGCATCATTCTAACCCCACCCATATGAGGAATTGTGCTGGGTGTCACTTTTTGCTGATCTTGCTACTGAAATTAAATCAGCTACAGAACGTGTCTAGAACAGAGATGGAGACAGATCTGAGGCAATGATGAGCACAGGGAGCCCCAGTTCATTACTTTAATGCAGATAATCCTATTTGTTGCTCATCCTGAAACAGGTTATGCCAGAAATTATTTCAGTTCCTAGCCAGGCCATTCTAGGCAAGGAACTGTAAAAGGTCCCCCTCTTTTTTTTCAGCCTTATTTCCTATAATCTGTGACAGTCACAAGACCCAGACTGCAATCTGCAGCACGCAGGGATGCACACACAGGCTGCAGGTGGGGGAACAAAAAGCCAAACCTGCTGCTCTCTGGCGATGGCTCATGCCAGGGGTCTGAAAAAGCTGCTTTCTTGCCCACTGACAGGTGGCTGCTTTGGGGTCAGTGCCCTGGATGGGTACACAACCTCGCTCCTCCTGCTGACATTTCACAACACAGAAGATGAGACAACAACCTAAGCCTCAATCAGGTACTGAGATGCTGCAAAACACAAGGGGCCTGCTTGCTAAGTCCCTCTTCATCAAGCATTTGATATGATCAGATGTCTGCCAGCTCCAGCATATGAACTGGGACTGAAAAGGTTGGCCCTGAAGTCCAGGAAGTCCCAGTCTGGAAAATAAGATGGGTTTCTACCTCATTCCAGCAGAGTCAAAGTCAGGGCAACTTCCCTGTGAAACTGCCTGCAGTTCCTGCAACAAGATTTTTTTCCCCTCTAATAAAGCACAGCATATCAAAATTAACATCAAAGGGAAGGGTCTTGTTTTCAATAAGAGGATTTTTTTCAAAGATGACATCTTAGTCATTGTTAAAATAACACAGAGCAGCTGTCTTGTGACACTTGAGTTTCTATCATGTCAGCCAAGTAGTGAAAACAAACCTGAAGGAAATATGCAATGCAGATGTGGCAGCCTGAGCGCTCAGAGAAGGAACAAAACCAACCCACTCTGCTTTAGAAAAATCAGATCAAGGGCTTGTCACATTTATTTTAGCTAGAAAAAAACCCATAGCCATCTTACAGGACTGTGATCCCAGCATAAGGTCCTTGAAATGCCACAGTTGAACTGTATCCAGCTGTGGCAGAAGGAATATCTCAGCAGCTTCCATGCTCCTGACACAAGAGCGTGGTGTTGCACATCAAGGTAAAGGATACAACCTAATTTTACTTTTTTTTATTAAAAGAATGCACATTTCTTTTGTGCTTCTCAGGGTCTTTGCATTTAATGACGTGTGGCTGCTACAGACCTTCCTGCCTGCACTTGCCTTGGTGCAAGGCAGCGGGTGTTAGGCTGGACAGGACTAAAACCACAGCTCCTTTCTACTCCCCAGGGTCACCAGACTGCTCCTTCCTTGCTTGGAGCCAAGCACTGCTTCTCTGTTTGCTGGGAGAGGGGATGGCCATTTCCAGTCTCCCAGCATGAGACAATGCCATCTCTGTGCCCAAGAGTCATCGACCATTTACAGGCTGTTATTTATAACATCTTTTATTCTACTACAAGAGCTTTCTGATTTTCTGACCCAAAGATCCTCAAAACCTACTTGCCGGTCTGACCCTTTGCCATCCAGCAGATCTGAGTGACATCAGCTACAGCATGCTTAACACACCCACTAATTATCAAGGGAAATCCAAAACAGACGGGGATCAGAGATCGCTACCACTCCACTGCACTCATACTGGGTCCTGTCTGTCCCCACTGTCTCACCCAGGGAAGCCAAGGTGTGCTAAAACCACTCATCATTACTCACCCCAAACACCCTCCAGGACCTGAAGGAATTCCCTGTACCCTGCTGGAATTTGGTGGTTTACCCACAAGGTCACTAACCAATTAGTGCTAACTTCTAATTAGAAAGAAACAAGTCACAAGAGAGCCTCTGATTTTGCCTGTGGAGCCGCACTGATGAACAAAGTGATTAGAACCACCCTGAAGTGAACAGAAGAATTATAAAACCCCAAGCCCACCTCCACCACATCCCTGCTGTCATTAAGATGATTTTGTTTCTGTTGGTTTTTTTTTAAAGGGTGAGACTACAGCAGGTCATTGGTTGGGTGAACTGGACATGACTCCTGATAGCTAGGCAATGAGGATGCTCAGCTCCATGTTGTCCCAGCAGCTATGCAGATACTCTTCAGAGATATTTCTCTCTATATAACCCTTTTAACCAAGCTCAAATTTCTCCCAAGGACTCCCAGCAGGAGCTAGAAGCAGTCCAAACAAACACCCCACTCCTCCTGCTAAACATGAAGGCTGCAGAGGCCATGGCAACAAGGTAATGCCAGGCTTCTGCCCTCTCCTGTGCAGAGTGCTGCAAGCAGAGCAGGTCACAGACAATGCTCCTCTCCCTACGCAGCAAGGATCCTGTCATTAGGTTCAAAGGGTTTTTTGTTTCAAGAGGTTTGTAAGAGGAACATATAACAGATACTATTTATGAAGAACAATTCAGTTTTGCAGTGGTGCTTGGTGCAGAGTTTAACACCAAAGCCAAGACATAATGTCAGCATCTCTATCCTTGATTTCCACAGACGGCTGTACACAATATGATACCTAAGTGACCTCTCACAGGCACAGCTAGGAGCAAAATATAAAATCTAGGTAATGTTCTAGACAAATAATTCTTCCCCCAGGGAGAATTACAAGGAACATCAACTGGGCTGTATCAGTCACATCTCCCACATCACTGCCAGGAGGTGGAGACACAGAAGCGACCTGTGGTGTGCACTGCCCTCTGCTCTCACAGGGCAGGGAGCCAGATGGGCACACGAACATCCCTGTTGTGCTCCTGCTTGCACAGGAAAGCAGAAGTGCAAACATGGCAGCAGCGTTTAGGAAACCCTTTTTAAAGCTATGTAAGTCAGAACAGGACTTTACCTCGACTGGTAACCCAGAAATTTCTAGGAACGCTTTAAAATATTGAAGACTAACAAGTAGATTCAGGCAATGTTCCAGAGATCTCTGTTTTCTCTATTGACTTTTTGAAAACCTGCCTCATCATAAGGATCCATCACACCTGCCCTTCCAGACATACACTCTTTCTTTTCCTCCTTACCTTGTCACTGTTTCTGTATTTGCCCCATTTCTTCAGCATCTTAAGCCACTTGTCCACACGTTCAATTTCCTGCTGTTTTTGCTGGTGCAAGGGAGAAGAAAAGACAAGACAAATTTAAGAAAAAAAAGCCCCAGGAGATGCCTCCTGAAAACACAAAACTTCATTCTCTTAGGTTTAAACTTGTATGCAAAGACCTCGCATCAAGGATGGGAATAATCCACAGGTGCGTGCAGAAACTGGTAATTTCAGCACTTGGTAATTAAAAGCAGCATTGGCAAAAATGACAAGACACACAGGCTTCACATAGAGAAAGCATTCCCAAGAGTATTCCCTGACAATAAAAATCTTTGCAGGTCCAGCTAGACTCAAATCTTATCGCTGTATCAGATCGGCAGAAACACGAATCAGTCCCAGTTAGCAGGGTCCTAACAGAGGACATTCTCTCATCTCAGGGGAGATGAGGATGGAGATGATGGTTACCTAGAACTTCCACCATTTTCCCTTGCACATGCAGTCCCCTTTATGAGCCACAGCTGCTGAGCACTGTGCCAAAGCAGAGGGGAAAGCCCAATATTGCTTTAAAGAGGTGCTTTTCAGTGCAGTGTGGAGGAGGGAAGATATCTGACCCAGCAAAATAAAAGCTCCAACAGCTGGGCATCGTGCAGAGTTCCCACGTCTGGGCGAGCAGCAGTGACCAGTGGGTGCTGGCTGCCTGCTTTGCTCTTACTTGCTCACTTGTTTCCTCAAAAAACATTCCCTCCCCAGCCGGTGTGATAAGGATGCCACATCCATGATGACAGAGCTGGCAGCTCTCACCTTCTCCTCCAAGGCGGTGCGGGTTGGCAGCTCCTGCTCGCTGGAAAAGCAAGGGGTCACTGGTTACTCTATAGGTAAGAAAGGGTGTGGAGTAGCACGGGGTGCTGCAGCTCAGGGACCACCTCAGACACCTGAGCCCTGGGGACTTTGTGCCTTTCCTACAGCTGCCCCCAGTATGAAAGAGGCAGGGGAAGCACCATCCAAAATCCCACCACCCAACAAGAGCTCCTGGGGGGTGATCAAGCACTGGATATAACTGGAAATCCTGGGCATGTATCTCCTCTTCAATACACATATGATCAGCAATTTAAATGGTGGGGAAGCAGAACGTCTGGACAGCAATTGCTTAAAACCTTCTGCACACAGAACACCTACTATTGTAACTTTTGTTCAGAATCAGAATAAAACCAGTTATTTTAAGCACTCTTTCCAGGCAGAGGGTGTGCATTTAATTCATGTGCACCTTAGTTAGGATGGGGACTTCCTCAGGCAGCCAAAGACAATCAGATATCTTGTCTCGTCTCTCCCTACAGTTCCCTGAATCAACAGGTGCAAACACAAGGGCCTCTCCCTCTGTGACACATCATGGTGGCACAGGAGCACCAGCCTGCACCTTCTAACACCAGGCTTGTTATAGGAAACCACATCTAAGCCCTATCTTGTAGGAGATTCAAAGCATCAGAGTGTTTGGACATGCACAGTTAAGGAAGGAGGCCCATTTAGTCTTTCCTCCTGCATTTGGGATTGATCAAGCCAAGCCACAGAGCAGCTTACGGGAGAGATGCTGGGCCTGTCATGCTCAGTGCAGAAGGATGGTGCACACACACACAGGTCAGAGAGGAAAGGAGACAGCACGAGGACTTACTGCAGGAATCCAAACCGGTCTGTAACTTTGTACAGCGTGAAATCAGCATCTTCCCACTGGTCAATCTGAGCTCCTTCCTGCCTGCCCTGAAAGCAGAAAGGACACCTGTGAGCTGGTCCCAGCATCGGGAATGCCCCAGCGCCTGCATCCTGCCCCCAAAGCCCACATCCCTCTCTCCTGAATAAAAGGCACAGAGCCAGGAGAGCAAAACCTGAACTAAAGAGCCAAATACAAGACAGGCAAGGGAAAAATGCCAAGTTCAGCCTACCCAGCATTGCATGTGTGCCTCTGCTAGAGGCTGGGAAGGGCTGTACATCAGAAGAAACAGTGCTGTTGGGCATAAGCCATCCTGGTATTAAGGGAGCACTGAAGCACCAGAAGCTCAGGACCTTTCAGTATCTATACTGAGCACACATGGGACCCTCAAGAAACTCCGGGGATGTAGTGAGAGGGGATGTACAGGCAGGGAGAGCTGGCATGAAGCCTGATGGCATGAGGGTTACTGGGGCGATGCCTGCAGGGAGGCAAAAGTTCTTATTTGACGCATTCCTAATTGATTAAACAGCTTCAGTGCCAGCCAGCATGTTGGGGAGATGCACAAGGCTGATACCTTCTCATACTTGGCGACGATCTCTGCTTTTTCCTGGGCTATTAAAGACTCTATATCCTTCTTCATATCAGAAGCTGTAAGGGAAAAAAAGTGTGAGGGAGGGGAAAGGAGATAAGTAAATGTGTACACAGCATGTGAAATATTTTAGGAAAGTGCTAATACAAGAAATGTTTGCTGAAGATTTTAGCTTCCAGCCATATCCCACAGCTAGAATTAGGCCGAGGTTGCACAGCTGCTGTACAGAGTGTTTGTGGAGCTTGCCTGCACGCAGCAGGACTGCCAGCTCCCTGCTCCCTGCACTGGGACACAGCCCAGCCTGAGCAAGGGGAGTCTTGTCTTTGTTCTCAGGCATATACATGACAGTATGAAAGACATGGCTTTTAAATCAAGATGCACAAACCAGCCACAGAGCCCCGGCCCAGCACAGGACAGGCACCAGCCAGGCGCTGCTTGGCACAGTGTCCACGTGGATGACAGCAAACCACCACGCTCCTGCCCCACCTCAGGATGGGAAGCCAGGAGATGCTCTGTAGGGGCACCCGGAGGCAGATTTAACATCAAAGAAGAAATTAAAAGGAGAAGTTTTTGCCTACTGAAGTGTGCATGAGACAAGTGAATTGGCCTCTAGGTGATTACCTTCTATATACAACTCCAAAAGAAAAACAACACAGTGGCAAGATGTTGAGACGGACCAGTCTTGGTCTAAGCAAGACCCAGTCTAGGTCCCTGAGATCTGTGCCCACTGCTCTGCTTCATCCCATACACATATGTATGAGCAAGGTAACTTCCCACGTCAAACAACTTGAGCGTTGTCCTGTACAAGCCCAAAGGAGCATCCTATCCTCCCTGTAAAGCCACAACCAGTTCCTCACCCACCAAAGGTGCATCTAACACACCAAGGAGAAAACATGGGCAGACAAAACCTCCGGAGGTGGCTGCAAGGAAGAGGGCTGAGGGAAAGTCCATCAAGTCCTCCTCCTCTGAAACTGTGTGGAGCCACAACCAGCCCAGCTCAGCTATGGCACCACTTAAAAGCCAGGCCACATTACCTAAACCCTTGGGCCATTGTAGCTCTCTAATGGATAGCTTAAACCACAACAAGGAGCCATACTGACCTCCCTTCAGGAGAAACCTGAAGGGTTCTTCCCATAGGACATGTTACCCCAGCTTCCAGATGAAGATGCATCTCAGCAGTGGTGCTTGCCACTGAACGAGCCAGAGCAGCCAAAGGCATCGCTTAGGATCATCTGAAGAGTGGGATTATAAATTAAGGAGAAAAAAACCTCGGGGAGATATGATGAGCAAAAGCATCAGCACTCTCCAAGGCTCACCCCATTTGTCTGCACCTTCAGACACCTGCAAGAGACTATTTATTTGTCTCATCTTAACAACTCCTTAATGCAACCTGCTTGCTGCCACTGTGTCTTTCAGGCGTGGATGGAGATGGCCAAGAGATCCAACTTTCCCTAACTCTTCATTTTGAAAGCAGCTATCTCTCCTAGTTGTCAGCAGTGTGATAGAAATACTATATCACATGCAATATAATCAGGGCTCTTCCATGACCTGTTATGAGGCAACAGCACAGTCAGGGCACCACTTTACACTCATCCATTCAGACACTGGAAAAATGCAAATTCTTCAAATTCATGGCAGGAATGGGTGTATCTTCCCCTGTTATTGGCTCCACAATCAAAATAGAGCAATGATAGAAATATTAAAGTGTATTTTGTTCCTTTATTTTTCCAAGCCGCAGCTCCTACTTCAGATGTGAACTTTGTTAAATACTTTTTGATCACAGCTTAATTTTACAAAGTAGCAAGGTCTGAGTAACTGTCTCACTGTGTCACCTAATACTTCTGCATCTCCTCCTTCTCACATCTCCTGTGAAATTTAACTCCCCCAATTATGACTTTTTTGTTGTTGTTGTTATGGGGCCAAAAAATTCAAATGATGTCTTTTACATGCTGCTAAAAATACAAATATTCTACAGGCTACAGGGAAAAAATAAACTGTACATCAGATTAAATGGGCAATTTTTCAAGACACTTACAAAGTGAAAGCTATTCTGAACATCTCTGACCACACTCTGTAATAGAATAACAAAGGAAGAGCAACTTGGCACCATGGGAGGATTTACACAACAAGAACACATATATTTTGGCATTCACCTCTGCAAAAGCCTCTCTGCAGCCAGAAACACCAGACTCGTGCAAAGGAGCCAGTTTTGCATCTCATGCCTGGACTATGCACATTTGTCTTCTCTTTCTAGAACAGTGCAAAAGTCCAAATTTAGGAAAAAACTTGAAAGCAGAGAAAATGGTTGATGGCAGTGAGAAGGACAGAGATGACAAGTGGCTGCACCAGCCTTGGGGTGTAACCACAATGCTGCTGCTTGAGAGAGCGCAGAAAGGTGCTGCGCTCAACGAGGTGATTGTCAAAGTACTCTGGAGAGGAAACAGAACATAACTGAGCTCTGTAATGGCATTCATTGAATAGGGGTATTTTTATTATTTAATTCTGCACATGCTCAAACTCCAGAGTAGTTTTGACACCATGGTGTTAAATAGCATTTGCTTGAGGGAAAAGACACCTTGTGTACACAGAAACTACTGAGATTTATTTTCTGAAGGATTTGACGAAACACAGCATTTTTTTACTTGATGTAAACACAGGCTTCCTATAAATAGGAACAGGCTGTACCTGCCACGCTTCTCCATATACCTGTGTATGACTCCATACTTTCTTTTTTTTAATGTACCACTCAAATTAGTTTCTCAAGCCCGCCACCCAATTTTCTCCTGTGCGTACGGTATTTTCCTAGCAAAGAGATATTTTTTCCACACAAGATGAAGCTGCTATGAACAGGAATAGTAAGAAAATGTGAACAATGTAACAATGATATTAGATAATTTACTGGGATATAAGCAACAGAAAGCCCTGAACCATGCACATGTAAATTCAACCCCAAAACAAAGTTATGAACTAGTTCCTTTTAGAAAGAATGAGTTGAAAACACCCACAATCTGTCATCTCACACTAAAACTTGCAGCTTCCAGTTTACAATTTAAGGAGGTAAAAATTAATACCAGCAACACTAAGCCTGAAGATGCTAATGAAAATGCATGTTACTGCCTACCCACATTGAACATTATCTAGCCATCAGCAAACCTGAAATAAAATACCCAATTTTTGAATGAAAGCAACTTTCCTTAAATTAACTCACCAGCTGGGATCTCAAGTATTGGCAGCAAGAAGAAAGTATATGCATCAAAAATCCAAGACTTCATGTCAAAATTGTTCTCCATAAATCAGATTTACTGTTATAACCTTCCCCACAAGCCCCGTATTTTTCCAGTCAGATCTGCCAAGCTCCCACTGTCCCACATGGGATAGCACCTGCCGAGACCAGCCTGGCTGGGAGAGGGGAACCTCTGCCCACCAGCCCAGTGCTGCAGCCCTGCTCGCTGCCCAGAAGAATTGAGCATTTCCCACTCCTAGCAGCAGTGCTCCTTGTGGCACAGCCTGGGACACACAGACGTCCCCTGTCACCCCCCCAGCCACGACACGACGTGTCACGCTTACAAACCCATCAGCAAATCACCCTGCCAGCACTTGGCAGATGGGCTTTTGAAAATGAAAATATCAGTAAAATCTCTTCAGCATAGTAACGCGCTCTCAGTCTCGGGCTGGACTTGAGGATATTCTGGAACTCAATTTTTAAATCTTTTGTAGTGTAGAACAGTATCTATTCAAGCCATTTGAGATTAAGACTACATGTTTGTAGTTGGTTTTTATTTGGCAGAAGGTCATTGAAAAAGCAGAAATGGGTTTAGGTGAATGTGTGTTCTCATTCTGAATGGGTCCTCTTAACTTTAAATAGAGACTGCTGCTAGGAGAAGAAAAAAAATCAAGTTTTGACACACCACTCTGGCTCCTATCAGAGTGAAACTACTACTGTGGAATAAAGTAAAAAAGGTACGTACTTACTACAGTCACACCCACCACTGCTGAAACCCAACAAGTCACTGTTCCTGTTTCATGTTCCATTTTAAAAGCACATTTTAACACACATTTTATGTCTTTAGCCATCTATGGTATCAGCCTGCAATTTTTCCTTTAGGGGAACAGTTTTAAGGGAAAAGCGTATACATCTATGCAAGTGCAAATGCTTATACATCTGCTAAGAGGCAAGACCCTCTCACAAGGTACACCTGCAGTCTGCACCACTTCCCAGCAAAGCAATTCTAAAGCTACTACTCACTTGTAAAGCTACTACTAGTTTTAACAGTGACTGATGCACTTGCACACCCTGGAATAAACCTGGCCATGCGGAGCAGTGAAAGCAACTAAAACAAGCTGTGAAAAGTTGAGTAAGCCCCATCAGGGCTTTTTAAGTGCATGAAACAGGCACCTTGACATGCTTCAAACCGCACAGGCTAAGGGCTTGGAGCAATCTGCCCATCCTGGCTGCCTGGTAGAAGCTGGGGAGATAGTCAGCAGCTGCAACCATAGAGGAGCCGTCATCAGAGGCTCTTCTCCCACAAGCTCAAAGCCTTTGAGGCATCTACCCAGCAGGAGCCAGTTGTCTCTGCTGCAGGGTGCTGAGGACACCCAGCTGCCACAGCACACTGGTCAAATGCTCTTTGGCTCAAAGCCTTTGGAAGCAAAGCTACAGCATTACACTACTGCACATACCTACCAAGCACAGCCGAAGTGAGTATGGCTTTGGGACTGCTCTGACTGCATCACCACAGCCTGAGGAAACCTCAAAGCCCCTCAAGGCACCCAGGAGGGGCTGCAGGCAGTTACAGTCGGGCACCAGCATGCCTGGCTGTGTGCCCACAAGGTGACAAGCCAAGGAGGAAGTGATGGCCACACACCGCTGACTGCAGGCAGAGCTTCTGCTTTGTGAGAACCAGCCCCCATGTGGAAGCCAACCTGCTCTCGAGGTCATGGTACAAGACTGGCCAGCATCCCCATTTCTAGTGTTGCAGCTGCTGCAGCATTTTTTTACTATACCCCCAAATTTCTCTTCCAAGATGAACAACACACTCAATGCACTTGCATCAAGGACTTCTGCTCACTCCCATGTGCAGATTCTCTCTCATTAACAAACCCAGACTGCAAACATCCTGGCCAGGCACCAGCTTCAAAACACATCACTGGACTGTGCATCCCCAACCTTAGCTCAAATCCGGGACACGATTATATCCCTGCTACCAGAAAGGGAACCAAGACCTGCACTTGCAAAGTGAATTACGGCTTCGGGAATGAAATTAACTATCAAGCAGGATGAACCAAGATACAGGAGACCCTGTTTGCATGTTTATTTCCTTGACTACAACCCAAGAGCACACAAGCAAGCAAGCAAGCTTTTTTGTTTGTTTGTTTGAAGAGTATAAGGAGCACTAAGCCAGCTGAACTGCAGGAAGGTTTGTTTTAACTGTCTTGGGGTCTTTGAAAATGACTGCCCATAGATCACTTTAGATGAATCACAGATGTGCTACAGAAAATTCAGATGATCTCCTGTCCTAGTAAACTTGCATTGTATCTGAAACCGCACTGGATGCTGCACTGGAGAAAACACAGTCATCTACCTCAGCAGAGGTACTGGGAACACCAAGGGAGAACCTCTACTGCAACTCACATTGACACCACCAGCAATATCCCAACAAGCCAGAGCATCCAGCATCATCATAGATGAGATCCTGATGATTTATTAGCATGTGTAACCACAGTATATGGCAGCTCTCAGGGTGATTCTCATTTGCTCCAGAGCCTGCCTGTGAGTCTGGAGAAGAAAGGATGAAAATACAACCCAGCTTCAAGCAACATGCCCTTACCTGAGCCTTGTATCAGGTGCCAAGATTCATCAGTTCAGCTGGAGTTGTCCACTCCCCTGAAGGCATCTACCCAGCATGAGCCAGTTGTCTCTGCTGCAGGGTGCTGAGGACACCCAGTTGCCACAGCACACTGGTCAAATGCTCTTTGGCTCACCCACACTGCCCCAGCTTTGCGTGGCTGCTCTCCTCCACCCTCGTCCTCTGGCACGTGAGAGCTCACTGCAGGTGCCTCCACACTCTCTTGTCCCTTGGGCTCACTGCAAAGGAAATAACAAGTTGGTCAGTTTTTCAGTTCTGGCACAGGCACCATCTTTACCAGGGGTCTTTGAACACAGAGGAAAGGCAGGTCCCTTCAGAGCTGGTGGGGAAGGAGCAGGCTGTAACTGCAGGGCACACAATGGCAGAAAATAAACTATGCTCGTTTGTGTTGCAAAAAAAACCCCTGGTGTGGTTTTTCTGGCCATTTTCCAGCCTGGTTGAGTGCCAGGGCTTCCCATGCAGGCCTGAGAGACCAACACACCTTTGTACCAGCCTGCACTTAACTGCACAGGTAACTCAGCAGGCAGAAAATGCCCCCTACCCAAGCCAAAGGCACAGTATTACACCCAACTCCAGCTGATCTAAGAATATGTTGCCCCCAAGAAGGGCTGCAATGGAGGGTTCAGGCCATTCCTTCAGGACCTGGGACAGGTTAAAACCAGTACATGACATCACGGACTTGCACAGCAGAAGAGCCAGCACTGGCTGTGTCACCTGAGCCACCTTCCAGCACTTGCAGTTCTCCCTGATACATCCAAACAGCTACACAGTCCAAAGGAAAGCAGAGCCCAACACAGAGCTATCACTTATAAAAACCAACTTTTTAATTCTCACCTTCAGCAACTCAGAGAAGCAACACATTAGTTCCACAAGTGTGAAATCAAGACAG
The DNA here is from genome assembly GCF_017639235.1 of Corvus kubaryi. Taxonomy (NCBI): domain Eukaryota; kingdom Metazoa; phylum Chordata; class Aves; order Passeriformes; family Corvidae; genus Corvus; species Corvus kubaryi. The sequence continues at coordinate 7,567,748 of NW_024581131.1, forward strand.
AATCTCAAAGCATGATGCTCTGCCTGAAGTCAGCAAGCACTGGGGAGAGGGAGCACAGCTCACTTCCGTCATGAGCCACCACTTTAATAACACCACCTCTCCTCCAATCCCCCTCATAAACACCAGCAAATGGACTTTTACCAATGTTTCTGAGCTGTCCTGTGCTGAATTTCCCTGCTGTCACCTCTCCAGCACACAAGCACAACGACTTGGAGGCCCTAAGGTGCAGAAGGCCTCACACCCTTTCAGAGGTGGCCACCATTATAAACAAGCAATCCATTACACAGATTATAATTTATGTATGTTATAACCTAGTAGGTTGTAGTGTGTCTTACACACATTAAATGCAGATTACACACATTTCCCTCTATTCTCCCAATTTGCACTAAGCTTTTACAGTACAATGGCAAGCTCTGGTGACAAGGATGACAACCCTTTGCCACTAGACCACGGCAATATCAAGAAACCCAAACGCATTGTCCAAGTCTTCTAGCTATAGAAATAACTAAAAAGCCACGTAACACTGTGACTATATGCTATCCACCCCCTCAACACGAGCAGCACTTCCAATAAATAAAGCCTCTCTCAAGCCCCTCCCCATCATCCCTCTTCCTTTGCTCCCAGTACTTACATCTCACTCTCCTTCTCACACACGTTTCTGGTGGTGTGCCTTGGTGCTCTTCTCCCCAAGGATGGAGATGGGAAGAGATAAACAGGAGGGCTGATAAAGAGATTTGGTCTCCTCCCTGCTTATGCTCAGTAAGCCCAGCCTTGGTGCTTCTGCACAGCTCAGTTGGTGCAAAGTCAGAAGACGCAGCTTTAGTTGTAAGCTAAACCCTCTGAGGAGAGCAGCGAGTCTATAAGCAATTCTTTGTCAGCTTCTACTTTTAGACCTCACAGGGAATAAAAAGAGCATCCAAACATTCTTTAAGCTCTTTTTAACGTGAATCCATCTTCTAGAGACAACAATAGCCAAAAAAAACCAAACAAAGGACTGCACAAAAAATTAAAGATGCATGAGTTATTTTTTCAAAGCATCATTATTTAAATGATTTTTTATTTCAAAAAAAAGAAGTAAACTGAAGAATGCAAAAGTCCACATGCTGCTTTTGGGAACTGAAGATTAATTTTCTTTCTGCATTCCCTCCTTTTTCCATTCCAGTGTCTATAAAAAGGGCAAAAAAAAAAAAAAAAAAGCCAGAGGGAAAACAAAAAACCCTTCTTTTTTTCGGGTGATGCACTGACCTGGAAGGGAACTATATCAACACAGAGCTTGGGAACTGGCTTCTTCTGTTTCCTTAAGACTCGAAGGGCAGTTTGCATTTCTTTAACCATGAACTAATGGAAGCTACAACAATAGTCATTCTCTCTTGGACATGCATTCCTCCTAAAACACTGTATTTTATTCTTTTTGGTACATGTAGCAACACTACAGGACACACTACTCTTCCCTTGTCATTCTTGCCACCAGCAACACTTGGCAATTTTGGGTAAGCTAAAGGCTCCTTTTGCTATTTAAAACTCTCCCTGGGTTTGGCTGGGCGAGCACTGTCAGCTAGGGGCCACCCACACCCAACACGTGCCTGAAGCAGAAGGGTGAGGACACGTGTCCTGGCTGTTATCCAAGGTGTCACCCTGGGCACTGTGGAGCTAGTGATGCTCCCTAGCCAAAACCAAAGGAACAAAGATGCAAACATAAGCTATCATGCTGCCAGCAGCCTGCACTCTCTTTGGCACAGACAGGCAGCATCTTTTTTAAAACACATACAAGGAAATAACAAACGAACCGTTATATAAAGTTGCTGGTACAGCCAATGAAATAAAGGAGTATGAAGTTAAAAATCCACTAACAAGATGCAGCTTGGCTGTGAAAAACCTGTCCAAAATAATTATTGAGGGGAATGACTTGTACGCTACAGATATCTAAGTTGAGTCACAGTGAGACCTTTGCTGACTCTGTGTGTCTTACACTGCTTCCAAGAACCTCTAGCTTCACCTTATTTTTAGGAGGGAGGCAGCTTCAGCCATTAGCCTGACCCCAACTAATGCCCAGCCCCTAGAAACCACCCTCATTCCTTCAATCACTTTAATGACTTTAATCAGCTCACACTGCCTCCAAATACAGAACCCTCGTAGGAAATTATTTGTCTTTGGCAGCCTCTGCAGAGGACACTCCCTGACCATTTTACTGGCAGTATCCTGGACTTGCATTACCTTCAAACAGCATCTCCAGATGCTAACGCATGAGCTTTTGTTAACTTGTTTTTTTCTATCAAAGCCCCATGCGAGCATATCCAGTAATAGAAAACTTGAGGGAAACAAGAAGTACTTCATCCAAGACCGGAAAGTACTGAGAAAACGTCTCCCAAAGCTTTTTTAACAGCCTTGGAACTATATGCAGGACAGCATTAGGAGACGTAGTTTTTTCAAGTCATATGAAAGCAATCTTTTTAATTACAACATAACTTTTTGCTTGTTGTTAACTTCTAAAATCACCCCAACTTAAGAAATGCAGGATTTGTGTGTGCGTGCGCAAATCCAACCTTTTATTAAAGTCATAGAATCATAAAATGGTCTGGGTTGGAAGGGACCTTGGAGATCATCTAGTTCCAACCCCCATGCTAAGGACAGGGATACCATTCACTAGACCAGGTTGCTCAGGGCCCAACTGGTCTGGCTTTGAACACTTCCAGGGATCCACAACATTTCTGGGCAACCTAATCCAGTGCCGAGTAAAGAATTTCTTTCTAATATTTAATCTCTCTTCTTTTAGCTTGAAATCATTCACCCTTGTCCTATCCACAGGTGCCTTTGTAAAAAGTCACTCTCCCCCTTATTTTCTAAGCCCTGTTTGAGTATTGGAAGGTCCTTTAAGGTCTCCCTGGAGCCTTCTCTTTTCTGGGCTGAACAACCCCAGTTGTCTCCTCCTGTTCCCACAGGAGAGGTGCTCCAGCCCCCTGATCATCTTTGTGGCCCTTCTCTGGACCTACTCTAACAGGTCCATGTCTTTTTTATGCTGACGACTCCAGAGCTGGACACAGCACTCCTGGTGGGGTCTCACGAGGGCAGAGTAGAGGAGGAGAATCCCCTGCCTCGCCCTACATTTACTGTTTTCCATGTCCTCAGCATTTCTGATGTGAATAATGGACAGCAATGGAAGTGGGATAAAAACAAGTCAAAGGGGACTCAAGTCTATCAATAGAGATACTTGATACAGGTTTTTCCAGTGAAAGCTGGAGCTTGCATAAAGGAAGTGACAATGTGCATGGAAGAACTAAAGAACTCACAAAACCTCTTCTTGGATGAGATAAAACGCAGAGGCGGAAGTTTAAAAAAGCAGAGGGAAAAGTTTAAATAAATGAGAGCTTGTGGCAGTGATATAAAGACAAGCATTTGGTATGACGGAGACCCATGCAAGGCTGTCCAGAAAAGCAGCAGCAGATGCTGTTCTCTCCAGGAAGCAAACAAACACAACTCAAGTATCACCTGCATTTCAAGATGCAGTCTGACTTAGCTGAAAACATATTCAGCTGAAGAAAAGAAAAAAAAGGTACTTTGAACTTGAAAGGTGCATTTACCTTAAAAATGCTTTAACATTCACCCAACAAAGCAACAACCAGACAGTTCACTTAAAACAGTTCACTTATAAACACAAAATTTCAGTTAACTGCTACAAAAGGCATTTGCAAGCAGGATGATGATTTCCTCAGCAGCTTGGGAAATTCATCTTCCTGTTCCAAGATCAAAACCTGGGAGACCACAATGCATCCTACTGAAGGGCAGCTGGACTGTGCACTGTGCAAGAAAGCTTGGAAAACGGAAGTTGCAAATAAATAAGCATCTAAGCGCAGTGGAGTGCCTTTTGATAGGAAAGGAACTTTTTTTCCTTAATGTAAAGAATGGGTCCAACACAAAGAATAAGATCCCTGCTTGAGTTAGAACATGCCTGCAGGCCTTCAGATAAGACTTCAAATCTAATATTGCATGAGAGCTTTTTGCCTTTTTTTTTTTTTTTTTCAAAATATCAAGTCCTTCAGCAGGAAGGATCTTTCCAGAGAACAGAGATCAGAGCTGGTTCACACTTTATCATCACTGTTAGCTGAGTAGAGAGGGGCCTCCCTTTAATTTGAAGCACAGTTGCTTCAATCTTGTCCTGGCTGAATACAAACCAAGGACTTCATCTCCCTGGTTCCCATTTCCCATGTAAGCCTGGACCTGGATTTCCATCTTGGCCACAGACCTTCCTTTAGCATCTGCTTCACACAGATGCACTACAGCAGCAAAACAAAAGCCATGCCTTTCCCACCCACTTCAAGCAGCCCTTCCTCATGGATATGTCCCCTCCTAGGACCTAGTAGAGGAATGTGTGCACTAAATCTCTTTTCCAGCAGTAAAGCCTGTGCTGCATTAGAGTTACTACATGTTTCTCCCACTTCCTTCCATTGACAGCAAACAAAAGCTTGTTGCTCACTGTTATCAGAAAATATTTGCTTTCCCAGATTGTTTCTGCCCCCCTTGTTTTGGAACAGTTTTCAGTAGAGCAACAGCTCACTCCCAACGATAAGCAGCAGGGGGTGATTTGAGACAGGGGCCTGTCAGAGCCCACCCAGTAAATCCAGCCCAGACTGGACACAGCCCGCTCCTGCCCTTCCCAGCTGCACAGTCTCCAGCACCTCCTCCATCACCTTACAGGTCCTGTGGAGAAGACGATGTTCCAGCAGTGTGGCTTGAAGAGACGGGGCCACTTCTGCACCACTGACCTGCCTTCAAGCGGCTGCCCCTGTTTTCCAGCTGCAAACCATCCCCAGAAGATACTGTGCCCACCCTGAGTATCTGCTATATTGTACTCCAAATACGCTACTTTGAGAACATGCTCTTGTCACCACACACTGCACTTCCTTCCTGTCAGATCTCTTATCACCATGTTTCATCCCCAAATGACACAGATGAAGCTTCCACTCTTGCTGGGGCTGCTCCTTTATTCAGTGACCAAAGGAAACATTCTCACACGAGGCACTTAGCCTGCGTGAGCTGGCTCATTCTGCTAATGAGTTATGATAAAGAATTAAACACAGGTGTCACATGAAAACAGGGCACCAAGGTTACAGTTCCCAAAAAAGCCCTACTCAGTCACTCTTTATTTTTAATCTTTTTTTAAGCAACCAGAGTATCAAGTGTCAGGTCCTAAACCTAAGAAGAGCACCAAAAGTCCAAGTATTATTCAGGATACAAAATACTCGCTCTGGCCACATAAGCTGACACCTTACAGACTCATGACTGAAACCTGCCCACGACTGCCAGTGCCAAGCCCAAACAGCTTTCATTCACAGGTGGGGGTTCCCTGCAATGAAAACATCACCCAGATAACCACTTTGTGTCCCAAATTCAATGTAAGGGAAAATGCACAATAGGCACCTGCAGGCGCTCAGCACCAGCCCTGCACCATCTCCTGACGAAAGCTCCCTTAAGGGAGCCTAAGGAGGCCTTAACTCTGGCCATCACTTTGGCATAAGGCTCTGCCCAAGACAGATTTCAAAAATATGAGCTTCAAAATAAGTAAATAATTTCTTGGTCCAAGAATACAGGGGGAGGGCAGTGCAGAAAGGACCACTTTAGCAAGTTTTTGATGTTGAATGATCCATAACCTCTTTCAAGCAAGATCCCTTTTACTGTGATAAATCCTGCCCAGCCCCAGAGCAGTGTGGGACTTGCAAGTACCCCACACCACATAGCCCACTCTCCCCCATCAGTGGCCACAGGAGGTGGGCTCAGTTTTTTTGGGGAGCAGCAACCTTTTTCTGTTTCCTGACTCAATGCTGGACATGTGGTGTTAAACAACTTCAGAAGACTGGGCTGTCATTTCTGACTGTGCCTCTGGTCATTAAAAAGGCACCACAGCATGAAAGGATTTGCTGGAAAGCAAAACAGCCTCAGATCATTTAATTTATCAGCAATCAGCAGAAACCACTGATCACTGATTTGGGTTCTGAAAAAAAGAATTATATAAATAAGTAAACAACCAGCTTAAACACCTTCCTTGTCCCTTCAGCCAGACACCTCTTCAGCCCCATCAGGTTCTTCCTGGAGAACTTTCCCGATGCTCTCCGAGATGGAGCAGCACACCACAGATGCAGCACAGACAGACCACTCTTTCCTGTCCTTCCTTCAGCTTGCTTGCTTTCATGCGTGTTTATTATTTACCTTCAGCTTAATTGTCCTCCTCCCACAATGCCACCAGAGGCAAGCCCAGGGAAACACGTAACTGCTGTTCCCTTTGGAGAGCCAGACCATCTCCATGGGTAGCTACTGAGACACAGACAACGTCAGCAACTCAACCTGAAAATGCTTCTTCTCTCCTATCTTTTATACCAACTATCTTTGAGAAACTTTTTCACAGCCCCTCTGATGTTCACAAAAGCCCAGGATCAGCCCACAGGACCCTCAGGATCCGTGCTTGCTTTTCAGTCTGTCAACAAGGGGTGAGGAGAAGCCCAGCAGACGGTGGATGATGAAGAACTTCAGGTTTCATATGGGAATTTATTGGCTCTCTTCTCTCAGAGACAACACTTGCAGGTAAATCCCAAGAGACTCCAGTCAGTCAGCCACACCCCAAACCAAAAAGACCTACATTTGAACTGTCATTTCTTACACCTGCCCTTCCATGGGATTCCTGCACTACGGTATCTCTATCCACGTCATTCTTCTGTCTAAGCTTTCTTCTTTCAGCTAGCTAAACCTTCTTGATCCTGTTCTCAACTGCTTTTAAGAAGCAGGCAATGGAAATCTCACAGTTGCTACAGCCAGAGGAAGGCACAAGCCACGTCTCTGACCTGGGAAAGGTCCTTCATGAGATACACCCAACTCTAACATGGCACCCCCTTAGGCACCAATATTCACCAGAACACAGATTTCAGTAATTCTCCTGCCAATGGGCTGCTGCTCCCTTTTCTTCTCCACCCATCTTTGTCTGAAAAAGCTTCTAGAACTACAAAAACTCTAATGTATTAAAGAAATGTATTATTAGGAGAAGGTCACAAAACAACAACTTGAGAATAGCCGCAGCTAAAAATACCCAATCCCCACACCCCATCTTTAGAGAAAACATTATCAGATGTCACTTCCCAGTGGTAAAAACATATTTGTTTTTTAATTAAGGTTGTATTTTGGACACTGGGTTGTTTTTTTTTTTTTTGCCAGGGACCACAACAAGAGACCCTAGGAAAAGACTTTGTTTGTCCCCACAAAGATCCTGCTTTTCTGTGCTACCTGATTGGAAAACTCCCGGAAACTGGAAGCTGCAAATCTGTATTTTCTTCTAACAACACCTAACTTTGCAAAATAAGTTTCTAAAAATAACAAAGTATTTTGGCCACCCATACAATGTTGCAGAGTATTTGTGCAATATAGATTTATTTTTATTTTTTAAAAACTCAGAGTATCAAGGAGGTCAATTTGGGAAGGACAACAAGTGGAGCAGCAGTGCAAAGCAAGTATCAGCACAGGGCTGGAAACTGCCTCTCTTCTGACCCAAATTCTAGACAGGACTGGAAAAATCTGCATTATGGTCACACTGAATTGGTCGGTCTGCTGCTAAAAGTCTCCCAGCTCTAAAGAGCAATAGCCATGATGTGCATCAACCTTAGGGCTTACTTCAACAGTAGGATGAGCAGAATTCAAGGAAGTCAATTAACCTCCCTCAGCCTTTTATATCTTTCCATTAAATAAATAAGCTCTGGTTTATTGATCACATGAAAAACCACCCAGGAGTTACTGCAGGCCGGTAAGGAAACACCTGTGATAACATTTTAACAAACTGAGCACATACAAGGGGAAGCTTAGCACACCACAACAGGCTTTCTTCTCCAAAGATGTGAATGAAATCCAGGAATAACTTCTCCAGAAAGTCCACAAGCCTTGTCCAGGTCACACTCACTACTTTTTAACCCTTAACAAATCTACACCCTTCCCCCACTTAAAAACACTCAAACCAACACTTTTTTAAGAAGTCACACACAAAATAATTTTGACAGTCCATTACGTTGGTGGCCAACTCTTGCTCTGCTGCCCCCCTCCAGATGCCTCCTTCCCTCCACCACAAAACAAGCAATACATCTCATATGTACCCATTCCCACTGCTTTCTGCCTGTCCATGCAGGCATTTGTACCTTTACTCCACCTGCTTCCCTGTCAAAGTTATTTGAAACTGGCCTGATGCAAAATTTGGTAGCACCAAACAGACCGAGTGTGCAAGCTTCCTGCTTCCCTGAGAAGTCGAGGTGAATATCCACCAAAGAGCACTGCAAAGGACTAACCTGGAAGTGATGAGTAGAAAAACAACCAGACCACCACAGCTATATTCTACTGCTAAAAAGTTTGCTAAAGAGAGATGCACCAGTGCGCTGGGGGCCTCCCTGCTCTCTCCCCAAAGGAGGAGGAGCAGGATTGGGGTTATTTTGAAGGACAGCCACCGAGCACAACCAGAGGGGTGTACTAGGAAAGAGGCAGGGCTCAAATTCACAGCCACCACCTCCCTCTGTCCGCTCAGCCTGAAGGAACTTCGAAGATGTGCCCACATGAGGTCATTATTGGGTTGGTGTCTAAATAAAGGAAGCTTTTTATAGAATTTCTCACTGACAAACTTATTCCGGTAAATCCCGATAGCCAAGATGTCAAGCAGAAGGGAAGGAAAAGGGAAAACAATACCCCATAGCCTTGTTGGGGCCTGGACAGGTGGGTGGCGTCTCAGGAAAGAAATCTAAACAACCTAAACAAATTTACTCCCTCATACTTGCTTGTTGGATAAAAAGCACAGGGAAGAACAGTGTGCAATGTAAGGGAAATGTGCTTTTACACCATCTGTCACAAGGACACACAGCCTATTTTGGCATCAGGGTAGGGGGGAAAAGGATGAAGGTGAGGGGAGAGAATAGTGAGAGAAAAAAAAACTTTGCTTAGACAGAGTAAATAAAACATACTTCCATGTCAGAGGGGTTTTCCAGCTTCATATTAATCATGTGGCAATTACTGTGCTTCCTAAAAGCAAACTGGGGGGTTCTGCATATTCAGAAGACTCCTGGCTGCAAATGCCTTAAGTTCAAATCATCAGCAAATACCATTTGCTGGAAGTTCCAAAAACAAACAAACAAAAATTACCAAACAACAACAAAAAAAATCTAACAAAAGGAAAGCAAAGTGTTCACGTATGCCCGCATGTCATCCTCTTCTTCATCACTTCCACAGCGCTACGGAGCAGTTCCCCTTCCTCCCTCTGTTCCCAGTGCATCTTCAGCCGGGCATCCACATGGAGAGCAGTTGCAATAGCCTGGTGACTCATGCCGCAGTAATGTGGGTGGGAACTGCTCCCATGCCCAGCTCCTAAGGACACAGCCTTTTATGGTATTTTTAGCGTGGAAGCCGTTGTGGTTTGTAGCACTTCGCGTTTTGTCTTTCAAGAAAAGAGCTCATGTTTCCCCGCCGGGGTTCAAGGATCCAACCGTGGAGCCCAGGCAGGTGATGAGCAAGCCAGCCCTGAAACTTCCACACCCAGCCACGGTAGGGATGCTCAAGGATGTCACACTATGTCACACTACGGCCAATCCACAGGCTCACCCTGCAAGCTCCAAAGAGTGAGGCACGCATGTCACTTTTCTGTGGACACCTTAACTACTGCAGCCCAATTTTGTAAGGAGTCATTCCCTGTGTCCCCGAGTTCTAACCACCCTGTGGCAATACGCTAACAAGCTCATCCTGGCAAGCCACCAGACAGTTTCTACCCTTGATAGGCTGCCGGCATATGAAAAGCTGGCAGGTCCCATCTGTCTTCCCTCAATTAACTTAAGACTACATCTCTCCAGAAAGTAGAAAATAAACTCTGTAGGGTTTCTACTCCGTACAAAATGTAGGTGAAATAGGGCAAGAGGTTACTAGGAGAAAGCAGACAGGGGTGTTACATTGAAACCAGGTTAAAAGCATCAGGCAGAAAAGTGGCAGTGGCAGAAAAGCCACTCTCCGGGCTTGAGGACCATAACATGTGGGACTAAAACTCGCCAAGGTAAAAAAGCAGGCTCAGCCGTGCTCTTTAAAAGCTGAGGGTCACAAATGAGATTAAAAGAGCCATAGGGCTTGAAACAGGACTCTGGCTGCAAGACGTGCAGTGGATTGCTTCACAGGACAGCGCTCCCATTCCCTCTTGCACCTGAAGCATTATCTGCTGTAGAAGAGAAAGGCATGAAAGTTTCTGCATGCCCAGTCACAACTCCAAACAGCTGATTTTAGTCCTTTCAAAGTTATTCAGTTAAAGAGGAAATTAAATTATAATCTGCACATGCCCAAGAAGTCTAGGAGAAAAGCTAGCAGGATGAACGAAAAAGCAGTAATCGATCCTCCTGATGCAAGGCCACTGACATTAAAGCTATTTTTTTATTTCTTCTGAAATTCCAGTGAGCTCTGGAAGGAGTCAGCCTAACTAGTCGGGCCAGATCAATGACAGACTGCCCCTACAGACAGATTTCACCAAGTGAGAAGCACCAGTGGAGAGCTGCTCTGCAGTGACTTCCCAGGTATGAGACACACAGTGAAGAGGAAGTCTGGGGGAGGCTCTGTAGGCGAGCACTGCACAGCCCACAACATACCTTGGAGGTGAGCCAACAGCAACAGAGGAAAAACCCTCCAGCCCTAATGCAAGTTTAAAGGTCACTCAGTGCATCGCCCTGGGCACAGCAACCCCCAGCATCTGCCAAACAAGATGCCCCACACCAGGGGGACACCAGGGCTCCCTAGACAGACCAAGATGGAATCTTTTTCTCCTTGAGTAGATGAAATACATTTCCAAGTTTAGGACGTCTTCCTGCTCTTAGATAACAGATCAAGATTACAGAATTAAAGTTTAAAAAAAAAAATCACGTGAAAGGCTCCATCCTGTTCAAAGGAATACAATGCTTTTCCTGTTGTCTTGCCCTAAAGACCACAACATCACACTCGATTACTATCCCATCTTACTCCTAAGTCCTGCACAGCCAGTTTGGCCATATGAGAGCAAACTGAGCTCTGCCTTGCCTCATTTCTCATTAAACTGCTAACTACACACGGCAGTGGCTGTGTAAGAGGCAGGCCAAGTTACTTAATTTTCATTATCCTTTACTTGGATCAACACTATGAAATCTAAGTAAAAAATAAAAAAAAAAAAAAACAGGAAGGAAAACCTAAAGGGAACAGAATAATCAGCCTAAACCTTCTACAGACAGAAAAGGAACACATCCAAGCCTGAACTGAGGTTTACATATCCCTCGCTAGACAGACCTCTCTGTATGAAGCCTTTAGTTCTCAAAACCTGCCATCTGCACTCCTGAGAAAGCCAGGAAAAGAAGGAAATGCCAGTTTGCCCTACATGCTCAATTCTGCAATTGCTGCTGGCAACCTGGTGCTGCTCTGACCTTGGTGTGCTGGCAGACCCCAGGGACCCTGCCCCAAGAGACCACCTGCCTGCCCCCACCTCCAGCTGTGCAATACACCTGCATTTAACTTACTTTTGGTACTCTGGCCTACAAACAAAAAAAGCTTTCTCAGCCAGCAGGTCTCTGTAACCTAAAAGCATTGGATGCTGATTCTTACAGAGCAACAACTTTCCTTAATGCAGAAGTCAAGTGGTGCCAGCACACCCTGGACATGGATGCACTGGTGCTAGGATGCATCCAGACTTTGCAGCTGATGGTATCTTCAAAGGAGCAAGTCCAGACAGTCTCTAAGTGCTTGCAGCCCTCTCTTCCCTCCAGCGGGTGTCCCAGCGACCATCCTGCCGTACACCTCCAGAGCTGGAATACAGCTTCCCCTTGGAGCAGACCAGACTGTGGTTTGCTGGGACGGCTGTGGGAAGGGATGGATGCATTTCTCCCCCTCTTCATGGGGAAAGGGATGGGAGCATTTCTCCCCCTCTTCATGGGAAAAGGGATGGATGCATTTCTCCTCCTCTTCACAGGGAAAGGGCTCCCCTTAAAAGCAGGCTGCAGAGGATGTGAGGCACATGTGCCTCTGCAGAGGAAGAGGCACAGACTTAAAGCATTGGTTAGCTGGAGATGGCAACCCTGGCTCCACTGAAACAAATGTGAATGCTGGTAATGAATTTACAACGCAACTCAGATTCCCAGTGCTCTTCACACAAGGCCCACCTGAGCTAGCATGTAGTGTTTGCTGAAGAAGCTGACCTTTACCAAGCTTCAGTTCCTTATAAGTTTTCCATGCTTTTCTTCTCACTTCCCCCTCTCAAATTTGCAGATGGGTTTAAGGACAGCAGCTTCTGCTCTGGACGCTTCTCAAAGCAGTTTGCATCATCAGGGTCGAGCGTGATGTAATGACTACAGGAACCTTTGCAGGGGAAAAGAAATAATTCAAGAAATTACATCCTTCACAGGACCTGCAGATGGTGTGTTCCTCTCAGCAGCACCAAAATTGTTTAAAGGACAGTAGGAGCCTCCCAGAAGAAGATGCAGATATTGCCATCACAGCCAGGTGAAAAGAAGGAGGCAGTGGACCATGACACAGGTAGTATTTAAAATAGACCACCCACTGTTTTACAGGGGGGGGGGGGGGGCGGGGAGGAACAACCAAAAGAAGCATCCCACTGTGTGCAGACTTCATGACCCATTACCTTCACCAGTCCTTTGCAGGGCCACAGCCTTCAGCTAAGGATCTGCTTAGCTGGAACCAGTCTGCAAATTATATAGTAACTGGAGGCTTTAAAAGCCTTGCAAGAAAATACAATAAAATAAATAAAAATCAGCTGGGCAAGTTCTGTCTGACAACTCAGTTTTTTCCCCACTCAGTACATGGCCACGTGGAGAGACATGGTATGAATCAACCCATTTTGGCAGCACAAGACAAGCCAGGATACATCACTGCTCCAGTACATGGGGAACACCCTCCTAAAGGCTCTGTTTACCCAGCAGGAGCCAATGCAATCCCTACACAAAGCCTGTAAGTACATTTAAAGCTCAAAAGTAATCTGAAACAGGTCCATTTTCCCCTCCAACTCCATAAATACAATCCAAATTGGGTCATCTCCTAACAATAAATGAATGATACTCACTTAAGCCTCCACTACACTGCTGACATAATCTAGGTCCTTTCATTCTCCTTGTACTGCAAGTACTAAAGATGCTTTTGTACATCCTCTGAAGTACTCCATTTAAAAAACCATGGTAACTAGGGCACCGCATTCAGCTGCTCTTGGAAAGAAAAGCCATTCCCCTTCCCTCTCAATAGGCTCTTAGGAGGCTTGGACAGAAAAACATTGCCTAATTCAAACTCAGCTCCATGAGGATGGCTGGAGTTGGGTGCTAGGGATAGGGTGAGCATGACTACTGGGTACCACTTGGGTCTGTGGTGTGTCAAACACCAGTAATAACACTGCATGTGGGGAAAGAGGGCCATTACCTGTGTCCTGCATCTAAACACCACCCAAAAGTCCCATTTTAAGTCACTGAGTGTGACGGCACAACTGCAGCATTCAATAGGAAAAACATCGTATTTTCTTTAAAAGCTATTGAGTGCTCCTAAATATCTCTGGTTCGTTTTAGGAGATGAAAGGATTATTCAGTTTCAGTACCTTAGCATGACAAGGACTAGAGGAACCAAGAAGCAAATTTTTCTGTTATTTTTGCAGGCAGTAAAAGTTTAAGGGATTTTTGTGTTGTTTTATTTCTCACTCATCCCGAATTCCTATGCGAACTGCGAAGTTCCCTGCATAGCAGCTTTTGAAGTTTGCCTGCTAGCACCAGAATCCTCCTCCTTTCTGAAATGGAAACAGTCCGAGATGTGGGCACAGACATCAGATGGAAAGAGCAAGGCAGCTCCCACTAAAAAAGCCATTTACTAGGAAAAAAACCCCACCATCATAAAAAAGGGACATTTGTCTAAAATGGAAGGTCCATTATTTGTATTTTTAAAAAGAAAAACATTCATTTAAAAAAAACCAAAAGCCCAAAAGACATGCACTAGCATCAGAAAGTCTAACAACTTTAACATGACCTAACTGTTTCACTGTTCTGTATATACAATTTTAGCAGACGTTTTCCAAATCCCACTACATAGTGTTATGGAGCCACATTCCAAGATTTAGGGTTTTAAAAATAGAAGCCTTTAACCACAACATCTGCAAAAGTACCTTTAAAAAACTAAAAAGAACCCCTTTCAAGTTCTGTCCTGTTACGGAGGCCATTCCCCAACTGCTGCACAGAAGCACTTGGAGCCTCTCTGTAGGAAGCAGCATCAGATTCAGGACAGCATTGCTGCAGAGGACTTTATAACAAAATTTGTACCTCTTTGAAAGAGATACAAACTTGGGAGAAAGCAGGCAGTTTTAAAGAACACATTCTTAACTGGGTAAACGGAGGCATGTAATGATTAGCCAATTCCCCAAACAGCAAAAAATTTATTTCTTCTGGCTAACACACTGTCATCTTTGCTAACACAGGCTGTCGTGGTGAGAGACATGAGAGGGTGAACTGAGGACAAGTGCAGCAGTTATCCTTCAATTCCTGACTCTGCTCTTCACACCATCCACTGTTACTTTTCAGGAGGAAAACAGGAGAAAACTTAAAAAGGAAAACAAGACAACAGTTGGGAAAATGCCCTCAACCAGATAGGTCAGCCTAGCCTGTGTGGGACATGGGCCCATAAAACCAGGTACCAGCACACCTGGCTGCCTTGAGAGACATGCAAAAATGAAGGTGTTAGGAGGCTAAAACACTATACCCTTCTTTCTAAATATATGGGAATACTATTAAAAAGAGTATTACAACTTACATATGCAGCAAAGAATAAAAACTAAAATAACAAGGGCTTGCATGGGATGCCCCCATTGTCACATTTCAACACGTGCAACAAATAAGTAGGTTTTTTTATAGCCAGTGTTTAGCACTGTTTTGTTGCTATTTTTCTTGAGACTCCAAGAGCACTCTCCTCCATATGAACCTTTCAGGACGAGGCAAAAAAAAAAATAAAAGAAAAAGCTACCGCTCCAGGTATTGCTCTGGCAGGCCTCTGTTCATTTAGGCTTTTGAAGGTGGAAATTTGTTATGGGAATTAATGAAGAGAATTAACTTTGGAGCCTGCTGCTCCCTGCCATCTCTCCTGGGATGAGTACAGCAGCTCCTGGCTGCACTCCCTCATCTCCACTGCAGATGAGGCAACTGGGAAGTCTGCTCACAGTCAAGTTTATGAATGTTTCAGCAATTGCCTCCTCCTTCGAGTAGCTGCCCAAAAGCTTACCCAAGCCCGGGCCTTCTGCCACACCAGCCGGCTGCTCTAACTAATGAGCTCCTCTGTTTGTAAACCCATGCCTTGACAGACACTCTCTGCCACGTGGGCACAGAACACACAAAACCACAGATGCTCCCTCCTCCTAACCTGCTGCAAGGCTTCTCCATCCCCTGCACCTTGGGGGACAACAGCCCCTTGACTTCAGATTGACAAAGGCTGGCACTCTGCAGGCTCTGCTCCAGCAGTAGGGTAGAGGGTCAAGAGTACGTTCTCCAACAGCATTTTACTGTGCTTTGCAAAGCCAGACTGTGCCAAGTTTCGTCTCACGGTGGGAAGGACACGTGGGCACACTACGCCCCACAGAAGTTTATCTCCCAGGACCACTGATGCCAACTACACTGTGGCAAGTCACCTTGTTTAATGCATAACATCAGTCACCTTTGGTCCAGGCTCTGCTCCTCCCCTCAGGGGAAGGATATGTCCATGGCACAACTCAACTTGAACAGCAGAATTTTGGTGTAGCGTTGCCACAAGGTTCTTCAGGAACACAAAAGACCAAAGAAAGCTACCTGCATTTGGAGCAAAAGACAGAGTCTGCAGTGCTTTGTTGCAGCATAACAGAAAACAGTAACCAAGTGCTTTTTGGAGAGCAGACGACAGCTACCTGGTTCTGCTGCTGTTATTCCTAAAGAAACACCAGTCACGTTCTGGTCACAGGCGAAGAACAAATCCCACATGCACAGTGAATACAAGTCTCACAGGAAACTATGACAGGTACTGTGGGACCACCCAAAAAGCAGGAGGAGAGGAAACATCCCGCCAAGCCATCAGCATCTGATCAGGCAGGCAGCTATCAGTTAGTCATCTTAGTGATTGGGAGCCCTTGCCATTGACAAAGGCCCTTCCCAATCTGATGCAGGAACAGAAGATGGGTAGAGAGTTTCAAGGAAATTCCATTGGAAAGAGAAACCAAGACACACAGGAAAGTTTCACCAAAACCAGTTACCACACAGTTTTTACTCTATTGCTGTTGATGGATCTCCAATCCTCCAATATGGACCAGCACAGAGAAAGCACAAGGCTTAGCAGAGAAGTAGAGATCTGTATGCTTAACTTCTGGCCTGCTCCCTTCCTCACCAAGCAAGAGCAAGAGCTGGCAAAGCTTTTCCGTTGTCCCCGGAAGTCCATACTAAGCAATACCTCTATATGCACAACACAGAAATCCATAGACATTCAAATATAAATCTTTGCTGAGGGGAGATCAGAAAAAACTACAGCCAACACAGGAAATTATGCTGCTATTAAGTGTACTATCTATTGTGGAACACGGTGATTGACTTGCTGGATGCAACGTTATTTCCATCAAGCCATCTCAAGCAGTGGTGCTCATGTATAGGAACCTGTGAGTTGGACTTTGGATGTGTTGGATCTTTCTATGCACATGGACATCAACTGTGGAAAATTTTAGGAAATGGGGCTGGTTATTTTCTTATCACAGCATTAGGAAAACTGAAACAAGTTCATTTGCGGCTTTCAGTACTTTAAGTGAATAAATGGAGAGAGCAGCCAACTTCTGTCTTCATCTAGATGAATTGCTGAGATCATGCTGTTAGCTAGGATCACTCTCACTTCGTTTTTGGCTGGAGAGGCAGACAGTGCAAAGGGGTGTCCAGTTACAGAATGGAAACACTGATAAAGTGCCTAAAGTTTTAGCTATAAAATAAATGCAAGATGTGCAACAAAAATGCCTGCTGAGTAATAGATATGGGGTCATGTGGGCATGTTTCTAAATTCCTTCTCTTCGGTATGTTCAACAACTCTTCCAGCTAGAAGCACAGAATACTTTTGCAAATAAGTCTGACATTACTCCATTTTCTCTTCAATTAAAGGTCAGTTCTAATCCCCTTCAAAGCATCCACAAAGCGTTTGTCTAAATTCAGACTCCAGAGCAGCACAGTCAAAGCAGACAGTGGATCATCATGAAACATTAAGCTGTGGGCACCACAAAAAAAGGTACCTATGTACTGAGGCTAGAAAGAAAACAACCTGCAGGACCCACTGGTGTCATGCAAACCATGTTAGGAGCAAAGAACAATTCTTCACAGTGAAAGACCATGAGAGAGTAGATAGAAAAAAGTCAAGCAGAAGGAGGAAATACTTCTTCCAAGTGACCCACAGTTATGTTGTGACATGTTCTGCTACTCAGCGTGAGTTACAGAAAGTGTCTGCAAAGTACCATGGAAACTGCAGGAGGACAACACCGGTGCAGCTGTTAAACCTAGAGTTGCCTCCTTCCCTGAGGATCCACTCTGGTTGTCACCAGGGGAGGGGATACCTGTTAATCTGGACCTTGGCTGGGAGCCAGCGTGGCAGGTCTTCTACTCTTGAGCTACCACACATGGGCACTACAGCAAAGCTGGGAGAGGTTTGGGCTCCAGCATTTAAAGCCTTTGACCTGGTGTCTTCAGAGACTGTCTCTGACAGGGCTCTGAAATACAAGCAGATCAAGAGGGGACCGCAGATACTTCCAGCTGTTCTTGCAGAGAACAACCACCACCTGCTCTTTCCTGGGCAAAGGATTCAGAGGGGAAATGTTTTCTCTGGTGCAGAGCCCAAACAGTGAGACACAGAATGTCCTGTCTTCTCCATAGCATTTCACTCAAACAGAAGCTGCAAATGTTGAAACAGACAAGAACAAATGCAGCCCTTCATCAATCAAAAGGCAGCTCAAACTCCAGGACTGAGATCCCCAACACACGGCACAAAATTTATCCAGCATCTACAACCATCAGCCCATTAGAAAAGACGCACACTCATGATTAATGGGCCACAAACTTTACAGAAAACATTTGAGGGCAAGAGGCATCTCCATGTGCATGGACATCCCTCCCACACAGACCATTGCAATCTTAGATGTTGCAACAAGCAGACAGTGCTTACAAAACTTTTGCGCCACCTGAGATGACAAACTTCCAGGAAGACACAGCAGGATCACCTCTCTACACCACAGTTTTCCCATGCACACCAAACCCTCCCAAAGCCATTAATTGGTAGCTGATGGTGGAAGGCTGTGAGAATCAATGCACTCACAAGGAATGCCACACTGCTGAACTGAAGGAGTTCTAAGCCACTTTACTCCTGCACTTCTCCTCAGGCAGCTGAAGGACCACGGCACTGTTTTCAAGCTGTTCCTCTGTTTCACTAAGTATCCAAGTCAAAACCTGGCACAAACAAACCTGCCAGGGTGGCTTTGGGTGTGTTTTTCCTCCAAAACAAAAATATCTTTCATTAACAGTGGAAACATTCATGGCAGGGAGGCAGTAGATCCACTTGACTCTAAGGCTGCTCTGTCTGTTAGAAGATGCATGAGCACAAGGTCCAGGAAACAGGTTCATGGCTCACAGAGAGGACATCTCTATCTCCTTGAACCAAGAGCAGATCCAAAACCAGTAACACAGAGCAGAGATCCCTCTCCTTGTAGCAACCAACCCTCCAGAACAAATTAACAACAACAAAATCAGACAGGTCCTCTTCTTCTGAAGGTTTTTTAGCCACTTCTGCTTTGAGAGAGGAAATTGTAAGGACTTTATGCAGATCATTCAACTTGTCCTCCAAGCCACAGCAGCTTGTCAGCATTCTGCCTGGATGTCAGACACTGCATGTGCACATAAAAGGAAGCATTTACTCACTGCTGTAGCTGCTTTCCAACCAGGCTGACAAAATTGTTGTTTCTTTGCACTCCTCCTGTGCTTTCCATCCTAGGCAGCTGCTTCAAGTGTTCATGCACACTATGAGTACTGAGGTACTCTCACACCAGGTTACTCATTTCTGATTACAAGAAGCCAAGGATTTTAAGGTACTAAAATGATGTTACCAAAATTTCATGAGGATTCTCTCACCAGTTGCTGGTTAAAAAAAAAACTGAGCTCTGTGGACTTTGAAGATAGTAATAGTGAGAGTGATGATCACAATTAGAAATTGTGGGCCAGTCACCTCTCGCTCCACAGAGAGGTGCAGATAAGCAGCATGGCACTAACCAGCTCTGGGGCTGGCAGGGACCACTCAGCAAAGGGTGCGAAACCCTTTGCTACTGGAAAGGTGCACACAGAAACATGTTATGCTTTGGGGCTGTCAAATCCCTGGACTGAGAAGGTTAAAACCAGGACATCCCATCAATGGGGTCTGTGCATTCATGGTCCTCCAGCTGTGAGAAAATGAGAGCTGACAGCAGTGCCAATACAAGCAGTCTGTCCTCTCCCCTGTTCACTAGGTTTATGTGCCGACGATGCAGCCTGTGGGCACATTATACTCCCTCTTTGTATTTGGCATCCAGCTAAAACAACCCTTTCTCTTCTTTCTTCTCTCACCTCGAACCAGTTGGGCTTCTGGCAACGAGGAGAGTAACCAGAACAAATGGTCCTGCTCATGTACTTGCAGGAATGCATCCTTAACCCAGCATTACAAATTCTATAGTAATAAAAACACTAACCTAAGCATCGCTGCCTTGTGCCAGGCTTTCAAATGAACCAACCCACCTCAGCCTGAAGTGCCCTGCGGCCCAGGGCTCCTACCATGTTGCCATGGAGAGATGCTCATTCAGCACTGCCACAAACTGGTGCCACACTGTCTGCTTTACTATGCAAGGTGAAAATAGAGGCCAATGCTGGGACAAAGTTTCCTTCCTTCCTTCCTTTAATACCTCTCATTGCATCAAAAACACAGTGAACAGAACAAGAGCTGCCCTGGAGAGGTGCATCTCAACTCTTCTAAACAGAGCAAGACCAGAGTCTTCACCTTCTTGCATCCTAGATCAGCATCATCAGTCACTTCTCATCACTCAGCCTGCTTTTGCCTAGGATAGCACCATAGATCCATCTGCATCACCATCAGTCTATAAAGTGCTTGCCATCTCCAAGCTGCAGATTCCAGACCAAAACAGCAAGCCTTTGGAAGTCTCTGATGACTTGTTTTTTCCTCCCTCACCTATATCAGTTCATCAGAATACAGATGCTTCCTTTGTTAGTTTTGGTTTCTGTTTTGTTTGGAGGTTTGCTTGCTTTTCTTATTTGAGCTGCTCTTAACAAAAAGCCCAGCTCCAGGCACCGCATGACCCATGCATTAGGAAGGCTGGTAGATTGCTCTTTTTTGATCTGCTAATACAGCTGATTATTTTCCTCTTCATTTCCAGGGAAGGAGAATAGCTCAGCCCCTGGGAAAGACACACAGCAATTACATTTACCTCAGACCAGCAGAGCATTTTAGTGCAGAGTTTGCACTGAGCTGGTGCCCTCCAGCATCTGCTCTGTAGACAAGAGCATACCAGGGGACAAGCTCACCAAATGGGGAAAGCTGACAGCTCCTTGTCTCTTTGCTGCAAAGGGTATCTCAAAAACCCTCTCAAGAACATCCAATAAGCCTTTGTCTCCCTGCAACTTTCATAAATTGCAATTCTAGATTTGGAAGGAAAACAATATGTAACTGAAATCAATCCAAAGACTTCTCTTTGTTAGGGTCACATTTCCACAAAAAAGGAAGTGATTGCCCAATTTACGAATCCATGCAGCTTTATAGAGTTCTCAGTAAGCACAACCACTGTGATTTTTCAAGTGCAGTCCAATATCTAATCATTCATTAGATATATTCACAGTTAGGTATAAATATGAATTTATACACCTACAAGTGAGGCTTTGCATAGGTAAAAATTCACACAGTACACCTTTTGCAGGGTGTTCTTATCAATAAATGAATCACATTTTCATGTGTACAACTGCTACTATTAAGAAAGCATCAGGCATCTTATACCTGGTCTAGTAGAAGGTGTCCCTCCTTACGGCAGGGGAGTTGGATGAGACGATACTTAAGGTATCTTCCAACCCAAACTACTCTGATTCTATGATCTACCTTCTAAATTATTAACACCAAGTCTGTTTTCCCACGTATCATCCTTGTGGCTTTTGCAACCTGGTTAGGAAGAGCAGGGGATTATTTTATCACAGATACCAAAACAAACAACAAAAGTACAAATGAGGGAGGAAGTACAGAAGAACAGAATTGCCTTGTACCTTTGCAGCATGCCAAACTGGAAGGACAGAACCAAAGTGAACCTTGGTTGTACAGCAGTTGTTTTAGCTAGACTAGTACACCACTATGATTACCTCAACAGCATAATTAATGAGTTATGGCAAGATTACAATAACAGGCTCTTTAAAAGGTGTGCCAGCTGCCAACCCTATCTGTATCAGTTTGCATGACAAAGTGTGCCAAGCCTGATACTTCGCTCAAGCAATGGAAAAAACAGATTTTTGGGCAGATCCCCAGGACAAACACTCACAAGCAGACACAGCAGCTAGTTTTTCCACAGACGCTGAGAGACGAGTATGCTTGCAGGCTTTTCTATACCAGACATACAAAGTCCCTTGAGTCAAACAAAGTTTTCAAAGGGTTTCCATCAGGGAAGCAGGAGTCTCTTTCACAACATGCCTGCCAAACCTCCAAGGCTAGAAAGCTCAAGCATAGACTTCTTTTTCCCTCCCCCCCCATTAATGTACCGATAGCCTTGGAATCGGGCTACTTACAGAAATGCTCTCTCTCTCAACACTAACAGTAAAAAATATTCAAGAGAGCTTTGTAGTTAAGGTAGAGGATAAGCTAATTTAAACACAACCCAGCCTATCTGGAGGAATTTTAATACACCAGGCAAAAAGAGTCAAAGAGAGAAACCACTTCAGCATGAAGATGTCTACTTGCCTTGGAGGCCTGAAGGGGATCTTCCTTTCGGTGGCAGAAAGAGAAAGATACAGCATTTTCACTCAGAAATAATATTCAAAATGTCAAATATGAGTCCTTCTTAAAATTAAATTCTAACCAGATTTTCAAGCAGGGGCATAATCAAGTTCTTATTATGCCTTAGACATTTTTAGATAACGATGACTACACCTACCTAAGGGATGCTGCAGTGCCAGGGTTAGGTCCTTCAGTAAATTACCCTTTCATTTAACCTGCACATCCTTCTGAAGGCCGAACACCAGTATTTTTGGCTGGTATCTGAAAACAGCCAAAGGAACAGCTGCTTCAAGCAACCTTAAGTGAAACTAAATTAAAGAAGGAAAGAAAGTGCATCTTTTCCCATGGAAATAAAAGTCATCACCATGCTTGGAGTATTACTCTAGGTCAATATAAGCAAACAGTTTTGAAGAAAATGGTTTTCTTTGAAAGTCATACTTCAACATTGTTTTGAAGAGGAATAATTATTATCCCTCCACACCTATCACCAGCTCCCCAGAGGGGTTGATACAGCATGGCATGACTTGAAAAGTGGACAAGGGCTGAAACAGGACAAGCTCCCCTGCTCTGAGACCAACCCATCGCCAGCTGCAAGCACACATTGCTGTCCCACCACAAAACTCAACAAAGAAAAAGCATCTCTCAAAAAAACCCCAACAGTTTTAACTGCTATTAAAAGGACTTGAGTTTGCAGTTTACAGATATGAACTCGGAAGAGATGGTCTGAGAAACGTTCTTCTTTTGTGGTTTCTCTAACAGCATCATCATTACATCATTAAAGTGGAGAAACCAATGCATTCAACGTGCATTCAGCCTCTAGTCTCTTAATCCAAACACTTCTCTGTGGCCATTTGAATAGTCAGATGACATGGAGACTGTTTTGACTAAAAAACGCAGCATTGGTTTCTCCCATGTGGATTTTATTACAAAATTCTGTTGTTACACTAGGGGGAAAAAAAAGGTAATTCAAAGGATAAAAGAGAACAAAGACCTGAGAAAAGGTTATTAACCTCTACATGTGCCCCCTTCTCTCCCTCCACACTCTTTTTTGCCCCCCCTATCTTATGGGGAATTACAGCCAAAGGAGCATGTTGTCAGACAGTATCCAACTTGGCTGGTCAGCTGCAACAGGTACTGGGATTGCATGTTCAGACAGTTACCACTCAGGAAACCTATCTCCTGAGCATCAGATCACACACTGCAAATGCTGCAAGGTCATGATAACGAGTGGCAGCTGAGAAGATCATAGTGACTTGCTGTGGTTGGTAGCTCACATCCTGTCCCTGAGCAGTTGGCTCACCACAGCCTCTCACTGCTGGATCAGCAGACTCCCAGTATCCAACAGGCCAGGAGACCTTGTGCCCCCTCAGCAAGACCAATGATCATGAGCAGAGGGTGGAAGAAGTCAGACACATCCTAGGAAACATCACTGCTATGCCACAAATACCGGCTGATGTAACTCAAAGCTGTTCATCACTGTTGCAGCGCAAGGGAGAAAACCCAAAAATGCAAATAAAACCCCCATTTCAAATAAACAATATTTAGTTCCACAAGAACCTGAGTGGGTAAATTCTTTATTGCAACTCATTTGAAATTAGGGAAGCAAACCTAAGTGCTTGCACAGCCAGATCATCATGCTCTGAACAAACAAAGGGAGGTTTGCAGATGTACGCCATGCTGACCACAGGGTTCAGCTTCTGAGTGCAACATAGGTCTGGTAATCACATATGCATAAAGATCCTATTAATAACCTGTTATTTCTGCAGGGAACTTGGGGAGTTTGAAAACAGGCATTGGTTTGGAAGAGTGGAACACATTTAAGACCTGGGAGGCTCTGTAGACACCAGTAGTAGCAGGGTTATGTCACTAGAAATGTTTCAATGAAACTCAACTCCAACAAGGTTATGAAGTCCTGCTCAAAGGTAGACTCAGCACAATCTTAACTGAAACCAGCCAAAACCAAGCAAAAGCTGTGCAAAAATCACACTTTCAGAAACTCCAATGTGAGTGCTGCAAACAGCTTTCCTGCCTGGAGCTTTGAATGTGAGGCCTTCTGTAACAGGAAAGAAATATTTTCTGCAAAGTGACCCAAAAGACTCCAGAAGTATTTAGGAGACTGCTTTAGCCAAAGTCAAAAGGGGAAAAAAGCCCATAAAAGTGGAAAACAATGTGAACAATGCTGAGCTATTCATTAAAAAATGAAAGCTGCTTCTGAGAGAGAAGGGAAATGCCCACCACAATAGCTTTGGAAAACACTGCCCAAAACCCTCAGGAAAAGAATAAAAAAAATGAAAACATACTTTCAGAAATCAGGAATGATAAAAGTAACACAAAAGAATCACAGCAACTGCATGCTAGGAAATAAAGACCAAAAAGAAAATCACCATGGTCGAACCATTTATCCTGGCTCCCATAAATTTGGTTTTTACCCCGTTTAATCAGGACTGCATTTAGCGGAAAACTGGCACAGGCATTTTGGCAACTGCTGGGCACTCACACCATTCAGGGTTCCACCCGCTGATCCTCCCCACTCCAATGCTCCCAACAGCTTCCACCTGGATGTGGGACAAGCCCAGCTACCACACCTGGACTGCCAGTACTGTGCCAGGGCAAAAAACAAGGAGTGGAAGATTGATTGTCAATCCCTTAAAAAAATCTTTGACTTAGATGCAATCTGCTAAATCCCTGGGGGACAGTGCTTCTCCTTGGTGTACTCCTCACCATGCAACATGGAGGTTTGGAAACACGTGGGGCTGATGGCAGCACTATCAGCACCATCTAAGGCTATGCATGTGCCTGGCCCTGCCGTCCTGAAGAACCCTTTGACAGTCTTATTTCCACTCAAAGCATGACCACAGAGGCCCCAAAAACAGCTACCCTAGAAATTTTTTTTTTTAAGAAATGCATATTTCAGGAATGAGTTAATACACTTGGAAGGAAGCACTAGCCACCTCCTTGTACTGGCATCTTTCCAGCCTCCCAAAGCCTACTACCAGCCCTGCCACAGCAATTTTGCAGGGTTAGATAACGAAATAAAGAAATGGCCAGCAAGCCACAATGCTAGAAACCTACCAGAAACCTTTGCCATTTCAGGTTGTCATTTTCACCTATTTTCTCAGCCTCATCTTCCTGCACCCTGGTGCGGGACCCTCCAGCATCCCCTCCAGGGCACTTAGGGAGTGAAGTCCAACCACAGCTGCACACTGGCTGGCTGTGACTTAACTCTGCTTCTTCTCTACAGCTAAATGGCCAGGAGCAATGCAAGACCATTCAGGTTTTATGGTCTGTGCCATCCACAGCATCCTGGAACACAGCAAAGAGTCCAAGCAAGAGGCTGTAACTTCAGTTTCCTAAATCACCAGCACACCAAACCCATGTTTTCCAGCAGTGTTATTGTTCTCCTCCCCTTCCCCTCTGCCACAATACCTCAAAGGCCTAAAAACACTTATTATATATCAATCCAGCAATTCTGAGAGCTACTTAGGAGGAAAAAAACACCCCAAACCTTATCAGATGAGACCAGCAGGACTCCAAAGCAGAGCATTGGCACTTGTCTGGAAAAAGTGGAACCACTCACAGTCTCAAGCAAGGAGCAAAACATAGCCAAAACCACCCTTAATGAAAGCTGTACCTTTTCTCTGAGGAAAACAAACAAGTGAACTACATGGAAACTCAGCCAAAAAGAAAAAGCAACACAATCCCTTGTGAACTGATAAAATATGAGATAGCCCACTGCATTCCCAGCTTAGAGAGAGATGCAGCAGAATATTCTTAGTGTTTAGTTTCTTTCCAATTCTGGGAAATGTTTTTTTGGCAAGCCTGGTTTTCACCTGAGGGTAATGCAAAAAGGAACATAAAAAATTCCAACATGAATGACAACTGAAGAGCAGCCATCTGTGTGGGCGTCTCTCTTTCCAAACAAAACTTGGAGTGAAAAGGGTTTTCCAATGAGCCAGCCAAGAAAAGGGAAACTTCATCAAGAATCACAGTGGGATCCTGCCTGGAGAGTATGCTGAATGCAAGTACCAGGGCTAAAACCACACCCCCTCTGCCCACTACCAGCAGTTCTCCCAGATGTCCATCTGTCCACTGTTCCTTATCTTCCCTTTTAAAAACTGCAGTGAAAGCTGCTGGGGAGGATACAACGCGTGGCAAGTAATTACAGAGCAAAGCAGAGCAGAAGCACCTTTGGGGATAAGCAGCAATTCAGGCAGCTGCTGAAAGCTGGCCCTCCATGAGGGCTGCAGGAGGTCTCTGCCTGCAAAACCAAGCTGAGGGACACTGGCACTGGCACAGCTGTGCTGGGAGGGCTGGGTGAGCACAAATGATGGAATGCCCATGGAACTACTCACCTGCACTAAACAAAGGTTTTAAAACCAGCAATCTGAAGTCAGCTCCATTCTTCGCTGCAGGTAACCCAGAGACTGCCAGAATTCCCACTGCTGCACCCTCCCATGCAGACGTGTGTTCCAGCATTCAGCCACAGACGTGGCAGCTCCTCACCTGCCCCAGTACCTGGGGCTGGAGGCTGCCAGCCAAAAGCAGCTCTCAGCCTGCTTAAAACCCAGCATATTTGCAAGGCACAGGGTCAAGCTAGAGCAGATGGAATGTTGAATTAGGCTGCTCAGCCTCCATCCAGCTCCTTCCAGAGCAGCTCCTCTTACACCACTGGAGACAGGGTATTGATTCAGACCTTAGCAGTTTACATGCACCTTTGGGCCAACCCAGGACAGCTATTTTCAGTGACATTGCCAGCAGATTACAATATATGCCTACATACTTTAAGCACAGTTCAGTGATATCAGCAAAAATTCACTGATAGAAAAAAAATTTTCCTATCAGAGTACTCAAAACAGACATCTCCTCCTCCACACACACACCCTCCACACACAAAACCCTCCTTGCTTTTAACCTGAGCATCAGAAAAAAAGCTGACCCATGGATGCCCTGAGATTCCTGCTCATTTTGTAGCATGCCACTCTAAGAGGAAATTGAGCTGAACATTGACATGCTCAAGGCCATTTAAAGCAGAGGCTGGCTTTCCTGACATATCAGTGTTCTTCCAGCCTCTGAGGGCAAGAGACAGAGAGGAAGAGAAGTGCTTTTGGAGAGAAAGCACTAGTAAGATAGGAGCTTCCCTGAAATAATTAGCAATGTAAGGAAAAACCACAAAACCCAACCACCCACAAACTTTCCCTAAAGAAAAGCTTCAAACTTCTGAAGTCTCTACATCCACAGGCCATCAGGTGTATGGCAAGCACGGAGCCGACTGCTGCATCAACAGTGGGGCACACAAGATCATCTGCATCCCACAGGGATAGGGGATTTGGAAATAGGTTTGCAACTAGAAGTCCCCAGGGAACTAGGGAAAACTGAATAGCTAAAACAATCCTGATTTGCCAGCTAATATAGATGGTTCTTAACAGAAAGATAATAACAGGTCTTAGGAAGACATAAGCCCCCTCCTCCATGGAGAGAAGACTGTTATTTTGGCACTTATGTTTTCCTCGTTTCTCAGGAAGCTTGGCAGGAAATGGTGGAGACTTCTCCCACTGCATAAATTCTTTTATCAGGTTAAATTAGATTAATTCCTTCAGGAAGATTACTGCTCTAAGCCGTTGATGAGTGCTCCTACCTTGATTCTCATGGTGCTTCTACTCCAGTGACTGAAACAGCACTTAAAATTTTGTTTCATCCCCAATCCTTTCACGAAGATACAAGTCTGTTACCTGCAGGCAACATGTACCCACTTGGACCAAATGCAGAATACACCTAAATTCCTAGTGTTACTTCCTCTCTTTTTTCTGGTTTCCAAACATTCAGAAGCAAATTGGAACTGAAGGATTTCTCCTTGTTTTCTTAATGGAACCATGACAAAGCTGCTGTGCAATTGTCTGCTGGCTGGGGGGGAGAAAAAGAAAGATAAAGCAAACGGCAGGAGTTAACCTGCAGCAGGAAACAAATCATTTACATGCCCACATGTGGAATCAACTCTCATTTTTTCAGAGGAGTAAGTACCAAAGGCTTTGAACACAGTCATCTGCTCTCTGATGTCATTCTCAGATGTCTGGTGCTTGCAGCACTACCAGCTAATGGTAAGAAAGATGACTCTGTTAAAGGAGTGGTAGAAACATCCGAGGAGATGCAAGACCAAGAAGAAAATATTCCTCCACCCCTGAAAGATTGTTGCTCATGTGAGAAACTAGTGCAAGACCCAGAGTGGTTAGAAGCAGTTGGTGAAAGCAATGAGGCGTGTGAAGACAGTTTGTCCCTGGAGCAGCAGCTGGGGAAGAGAGGAGAAGACAGCTGCAGCACTGCCCCAGGACATCCCATGTGCCACCCTATTCATTTTAGGGTATCTGACAAGGGTACTCAAACACGGGCATGATACATCCCATATCATCAAAAAGCTCAACCCTCGGTGAGCCTCCAGTGGCCCCAAATGCGGGTGCAACAGGACAGTGCAATGCACTGCAGGGACAGAACTTTTCCCATGGACGCTGCAGTTAACGTGACTTTGTTAATTCACTGCTCAGGATCAGGCCAAAAGGTTGGCTCATTGACCACCTGCCCCTGAGCAGCACCTCTCACCCACTGCTGGTTAACCTCTGCGGCAGCCGTCACAAGGAAAGCAAGAGCAACCCAGACTGAGTTATCCACTGCAGCAACACAATGCTGTTCTCAACTTGCATTACCCAACCCTTGTGCTCTCACAACAGCGTTCTAAGCTATTTTTCAAGTCAGCATTTGCTTTTTGGCTAGCCAATATAACGTTTCCTCTCCCTTCCCCCAGTCGGAGATTTGGCAAAATTGCTTCTTCTGCAAATCCTGCTGCAAATGCTGAACTTTTGCCAGTTAGACAGGGAAAGTCTTGACTAAAAATAAACCATGTTTCAGAAAATAGATCTCCTTCCAGTACAACGAAGTAGTGGATAATGCATGCAAGCAGATCTGCCAGGAGAACATAGCCTCCAGATTTGCATAAGAATCTCCTCAAGCTCAACAGACAGCTCCAACGCCTGTGACTTATCCCATCTTAACAAAAAAAACATGGGAGGAAAAAAAAGGAGAGAAGTAGGGTTGAGGGTGCTGAGATAAATCAACTTTCCACCTGTGGTGGCAGAAAGAGAAGTGCCACCACCACCACCACCACCACTTGCCTGCATCCCCAGTGAACCAAGCTGGTCATAACCCATATGGGAGGGAGAGGATGGTACAGCATTCCCTACATGGTCACTACAGAAGGCGAAAGTTTGTTACAGGAAATTCGCTGCCATTCAGGCATGAGAAGGGAATAACCTGGGATTTTGCCACCTGAGTCACCAGGAGTCTGGGACACTGACTCAGTGCTGGCTCCCCCCGCTCAGACACACCTGCAACAGCTTGCTAGCAAATGGAGGCACTCCTACCTTTGCTGTTCCCCTTTAAAAAGGAAGAGGCCTTTTACACTAGACAATTAATTGAAGAAAAGGAAAGCATAAGGAGAAGGCTGACATGGGAAGCACAAGCAGTGCTCTACTAACCAGCTCTGCTTTCAGCTCCAAAGCAGAGGGCAGGTTTGCTTGCATGCTGTGATAAACCCCAGGAAATAAAGGAGAATTAGGTGGAAACAGCTCCACCCTGACTCCTACTCCTCCAGCACGTCTGCAGCACCACCCAGACAGTCCCAGATGAACCAGGTTTTCAAGAAAGATCTCTTTCCATAATGAATCCATTTCACTTTTTCAGGGATCAAGAAAGCTTTATGCAGCAAGTTATGGTTATATCCTTATACAATCAAATGGGCCGTTCAGGCAAACTAAATGCAAGACAATGCCATTTTGATGAGATCCATCAGGGATGGACGTTTGCAGAAGGAGCTTCTTTTGCTTTGTTAGCTCTTAGGGCAAGCTGAAGGTTCGAGCTCACGTGCCAGGCCAACCCTCCTTGTCCATTAACACTCCCATAGCAGGATCATCCACCCGCTTTTCAGACCTCCCTCGAGCAAGCACAGATGGCAAAATATTCCACTCCAATTCCAGTGGTTGCACACACACACCTCTGATCAGCTGGGAACACAATTCCAGATAATACAATAGAAGACTGCAACCCAGTCCTATATTTTCCCCTCCTCAAAGTAATGCAGAAATTGAAATCAAAGTGCCAACAGACCTGCTAGTAGCACAGCGAGAGGCATCACTGAAAGCATGTTTGGCATCTCAGGGACTTCGACTCAGGCAATGCACTTAGAATGTCAAACAGTTGCAAAGAGAGCAGATTAGATTTTTCATTTGAGCACTGATGCCTTAAAGCAATAACAAACCAAATAACTCAGGCAAAAGGATGCACAGGGCGGCGCAGGGGAGGCACTACTCCACTGCTCCTGAGAACAATCAGTGGCAGAGCAGAGCAGTAATTATCCAGGGAGGAATAAGCTGCTACAGGCTGTTCTTGCCATACATTAAGAAAACAACAGCAGATTTGTTCATGGTTGGATACCAACACGCACACAGCTCCCTCCCACCCCGCTCGGGACGCAGGCGGACGCACGCCACGGCGGAGCTGCCAAAGGCCAGCTGAGCAAGAGGGCGCAGCAGCCGCCTGCGCAGCCGCGAGCTCGGCCGGGATTCCCCAGCTGGTGCTCCAGGAAGGAAAAGGCAGTGCCTGTGCTAGCAAGGAGCATGGCCTCCCAGGAGCTGCTCTGCAACGATGCTGTTTTTCAACCTGCTCCTCAGAGGGCTGTCAGCAAGGCTAAATGCAAACCTTATCTTCTGCCTCAGTGTTTTCTCAAAACCTCTGGATGGAAAAAATCACTATTCACTGCAGATCAGTCTGCACCACAGGATCCATTCCACACCCGTCAGGCAACCCCTGCACACATTTCACCCCATGCCACATACAGCCCCTCTTCCCCTTGCCAGGAACACGACAAACATACCTGTTCAGAGCATCAGCATCTCCTATAGCACTGACAAGGAGCCGTAACACGATTCCCATCGGCATATAGGAACTGGCAAATCCTGTAAGCATTACAGAGAATAGTAATTAGTGACATTAATAAGAGCTGGCTGGTGAAAGGGAAGGATGCCAAAGCAATCTCGCGAGAATCAGGAGGGTGTTAGATCCCAGCCCTGAACACACTCCTGTCCAGCCCTGGCACCATATCAGAGGTACATGGCATGAGGCTGTCAGGGGACTTCTCCAAAATCACAGAAGGAAGCCAAAGTAAAAGGCAAGATGATGAGTACCAAACCAAGGCTGTTAATCCAGTAAAGCCTCCTCAACAGCCAATGCACTGAAGACAGCATCTATGTGCAGGGGTAGAAAAGAGGCTGGTAAATGGGATCACCTACAATGCCCCTACTGCGTTCCCTGAGATGCTGCTGAAGATCTGCTCCACAGCACCTGTGTGATTTCTTCTGGTTTGCAGAGGAGGCAAATCCCACATGATGTCAGAGCCAGGCTGCTTCCATTTTTTCTTCATCATCATTATAGTTTCATAATACAAATGGCTTTATATTTTCCACTGATTGCTGTATAAAGCTTTTGTACCTTAGTCACACAAAAGACATTTAGCCAGCACTGAGCAAGAGCTGTGATAGAAGTCACCTCTGCGGGCTGCAAAAACACCTCACTTCGGGCATTTGAAGTGCCTGCTGCACGCCAAAGAAAAGACAGCAGAAATGTTTTACTGGAAACAATTCTAAGCAGCCATAAGGAGATGTTTTTGTGATGATACAACTGAACCAAAGGTCACCACATCTAATACAACTTTACTTTTCCCATCCTGTTCATGCAATTGTTTGGGGATAGCAAGGAACATGGTGGATGAGGGACCATCCTCAAACACACTGTAACATAGAGAGGATCTGGAAGCTGAGGGAGGTAAGAAAACAGTGAGACAATGTCTCTAGTCAAAACACCAAACCAGCAAGTGGAAGGTACAGAATCAGCCTGACAATGTCTCATGTACTTCCTGCCAACCGGACCTCATTATGTACTGTGAGAAAACTTACTCATGCAGCACATTGGTTTACCTTGGACTGAGAAAGAGAGACTCACTTGTTTCCCCAGGCTCTGCAGGTGATTCAGAGACCGGTCATTGCCAGCTGGTATTTAAAGAACTGAGAAAAAGTGTAATCCATTCATGGCTCCCCCTCACTCATTTTCCCCTTTCTCCTTTCCCATTATGGAAGGGCTGAAGGCATTTCTAAGGATGAAGATGCTGAAGGCCACAAGACCACAGCACAGACCTTGGACTCCAGCCTCAATCACAAATTTTCCATCACCCTGTTGCTCTACATTAGCCAAAACACAAGAGCTTTTTACTCCTGTTATGTACCTCCAGGAGGGTCTTCTGTTGTTCTTTTGAAGCCATAAATGAACACTGTTCAGCAGTTCTACAAGGGCAGAAATAACAGGACCTGGACAATAATCTTCAGTGGCAGGTTATGTATAAAGGTACAAAAAACAAGGAAATTCATACCTTAATTTTACATGGCTTAAATCTGAAGGGGCTGCTTTAGCTTTGTAGGACTTCATTTGCACTGGCATTGACCCATGCACATGGGGAGAATCAACATGCTGATAACCAGACAACCTTTTCTCCCTTCCTCCTCGGGTTCCTTTTCCCATTAACAACTTTCTCAACGCGATTCCTACTCTTAGACAATGCTGCAGAAACATCACTGGCAAAGTTCAAAGTCCTCGCCTCCCAGTACTGCCGAGCAAGGCTAAAAGAGATGCCTGAAGCTTCCTTAAGTGCTGCTGGATTTAATCAAAGCCATATGAAGGTAGCCTGGCTTGCCTTCCCAAAGCAACTGCAGCTCTCAGACAAAGCATTTTGTCCCGCAGCAAACAAATATACTGGAAACAGAGCTGAGTGCCAGGGAATCAGACTGCCCAGCCTCCCCCTTGGTTCCCAAACTTCCTTCTCACAGTGCTCAGCAGAATCACTCGTCCCAGGGCTGCTCCTTGCCAAGATACAACCAGGCTCCAGGCAATGCAGAGCATGGACAACACACTCATGACAGCTGAGCTCCTCTGCTGCCTTCCTGCAGCTCCAGCTTGTCCATCAAAATATGCATTTCTCAGTGTCACCACCCCAGTGGACCCTCTCTGTCCTTGGCCAAGACAAGATGACTCATTGCTTGTTGCAGACTGAAGTAGTGCTGCAGAAACATGATAACCTTTTATTTCATCTAATGCAGCAAAGATTCACCAGTTTATAAGCAGGTTATGAAGCAAGGCAGCAGAGGACTGAGTGATGCCAGGTGACTACAAAGGGAGAAGGAAGCATCTCCAGATCAGGAGTGAAGGACACAATAAAAATGATGGAGCAGAGAAATAGGGCAATTCTGCATAGCAGGAATGACCAGAAGTCTGCCATACCAGAAGCAGTAAAAAGTAAAAAGAGAAGGGTGGCATTGGCCAAAAGTGCAGGCACATGACCTTGGAGGACCTGCTAGACCCCAAGTTCGATTATGCAGCTTTGCTAATGCCCCCATCACAAGCAGATACACTCACCATAAAAGAAACCCTACTCTGAAGCCTAAATAGGGAGATTGGTGTTTCCTGACAGCTTTGAGAAGTAATTACGTTTTCTCTAAGAGGCTTATGCTAATTTTCTCCCCCCATCCTGTGATGATCTTCCAATATCAGCAATTTCCAGCTCAGACAAACAGCTCTGGCCCCCCACAATCAACATCAAGGCCAAGCGTGCTGCTTTTAGGAGGAAAATGCACGACTCCCTTCACATATGTGATGAGCTCCTCAGACCTCAGCAGGAGAGTGCTGCCACAGCCATGCCAGCTGCCCAGCCACCAGGCCCTGAGAAGTCATCCTCAACGTGATAACATACTTGCAACAAGCACATAATACAATGTCTTTTCAGCCTGAGATGGGTCAGATAAAGGTTTATAACAAGTCAGGAAGATAGACCTATCCCCAGCCTTAGGGCTAGAGGAGAACAGGAGAGCAGAACTTGTCCCTCCCAGAGAGGCACTAACACATCAGGCCCTGATCTGCTGTATATTTAAGCAGAGAAATCATAGAAACACAGAGTGATTTGGGTTGGAAGGGACCTCTTAAAATAATATAGTCCAACCTGCTGCCATGGGCAGGGACACCTTCCACCAGACCAGGTTGCTCAAAGCTCCATCCAGCGTGTCCTTGAATGCTTCCAAAGATGGGGCACCTACAACTTCTGGGGGCAACATGTTCCAGTGCCTCACTACCCTCATCACAGGAAACTTCTCCCTTGTATTCAACCTAATATTCTCCTTGATACATTCAGCAGAAAGTTTTATTTAAAAGCTGTGCTCAAAGTCCTCCCAGAGGGAAACTTCCCCTGGATTAACTGGGAAGCCAAACTCTTGCAGCATGGACACGAAGCCACCAGTCAGCAGTGCCCCACAAAGGACTCTACCAACACTGTAGCCTCCCAGAAATATTAACGCACTTGGCAATCCTTACCACCCTTTTACATGGAAGGAAACTGAAGTAGAAGCAGGACGTGTTCTACCAGGGGCTACACAGCGGCCCTTCAGCAAGCCATCCCCACTCCCACATGATCATCAGCTTATCTGATCCAAAACTACCCTCTGCTGCCACAACAGACAGTCCTGCCTTTTCCCTCCTCCCCCTTCTACACATCCCAGTCATCTCTACACTTGAGGTAGCAACCACCATTTGCTTGATCCAGCTGGAAGCCATCCCAGAAAAAAAGAAAATAAAGGGGAAGAATTTCTGGCAGAAGAACAGCCTGAAATCAGCTAAAGCTGATGAGAAGCATGACCTCAGAAAGATGGCACAGTGGTACATGTGGAAACCTAGATGAGGCTTCAACCCATCATATCTTTGTCTTTGCACAGGGGTAAGTCATGTAAAATCAGTTTAACAGCTCCATTCACTGCTGAGCATGCTCAGTCACTCACTTTTCTAAAGACCCCTCCAAAACAGCCCGGTGATTTGCTCTCTGAGGTCTCCAAACTAGGCTGATGCACCCAAACAGCAACACACCACAGCTATGCAAGCCTTGCAGCTTACCAAGGCACAGTGGTAAAACAAAATTCCTCCAAGAGGTTTGGGGATATTTTCGGGGGGGGGAGGGGTGTTTTGTCACAGCTGAAGGGTGTTCTCAAATGGTTTCCAGGAGCAGAGGAGCAAGGACAAGCATATGCAAAGGATCTAGCAAAAGCTCTTAAGCAAAGCAGACAGCAGGAAGCTGAAAATAAATATGCAAAGCCCTTTGCAGCACCAAAGTTCAAATCCATCTGGATATTTCTAAGGCTGTCGCAGCAGCCCATAGAGGGGATTTTCCAATTCCTTGCAGAGAAACCCTGGAAAATAAAGATGGAAAAGTAGATTCACAGGCTCAAACTCTAAGCCAGATCTTCATCCCGACATGTGACCACCTTCAACAGCACCAGGAGTGCAGAGGGAGGAGCACAACACAGCCCTGCATGGTCCCCACAGGCTGGCTTGTCCCCAGCATCTGGAAGCCTGAGCCCCCTCCACCCCCATCCCGCTTTGCCTCTGGCACAGGTGTGGATGGAGGGGTTGCAGCAGACGCAGGTGCAGCTCAGGGTATCTGTCAGAGGACCTGCCAGCACAAGCCTTCACATCCCAGCCAGTCACCTCGCCTCCAAAACCAGCAAGGGGTACAGTCCTGTAAAAGGACTGTAAAGTACAGGTCACAAAGCTGCACTGAGTGGAGGGAGACGATCCATCAATGTGTCCAGAGGTCCCATCCAAGCATCTCAGCAGCAGTCTGATGGAGCTACCCACCACTAGCTCCTTACAGAGGGGAAGGAGGCAGAGCTAATCCTGCCTTGTTTTTCTGAGTTACACAGCATTAGTCACACAGGCTCCTGCCCCAGGGCCCCCAGGCAAGCCTTGCCTTCGATGGTTGCTGTGTGCTCCCACTGAAACCACCAACTCTGCCAGCTCTCAACACGAACAGACAAGCACAGTTCAAAAACTCACATTCGAGCCTCCTTTAAACACCTTTCACAGAAATACCCAGAGCTGCCCCTCTACTTAACACAGCTCTTTTTTTCCCCCACCAGAAAAAGCACCAAGTTAGTAAAATTGAGTTTCCATGGGACTAAAATCAATTAACCAGCTACACGTGTCCAACTGACCCGTTGCCAGTTTTCCGGACAACTGTTACCATGCAGACCACATGCACACCCCCAGAATATCCCAAAGCATCCTTAAGAAAATCATGGACTTTGTAATAAAGCTCAAGCTTTCCTCTCTGCAGAAATTCATCTTAGTAAAAAAAAAAAAAAAAAAAAAAAAAAAAAAAAAAAAAAAAAAAAAAGCAAACCACAACAGATCAATTCAGGTCTATTTTTACCGAGAAGAGCTTCAGAAGTCAGCTGCAGCTTGGTGTAACCACAGAGCTGATGATGTGAGACAGGACACAAGAGCCATCACGCCACATGTCCAGCATTTATGCTGGGGACCTTCCAGTTGCCTGCATGCCACCTCCCAGCAGCAGGGACTTGGGGCAGAGCACGGCTCCTCAGCTTGCAGAGAGAAGCAGCTCATTGCACTCACCAAGACACCAGTGACCACTGATAACAGAGGGAAGCAATGCCCACACCTGTTTCTAAA
Source organism: Corvus kubaryi (assembly GCF_017639235.1). Lineage (NCBI taxonomy): Eukaryota > Metazoa > Chordata > Aves > Passeriformes > Corvidae > Corvus > Corvus kubaryi. Next base: position 7,604,387 of record NW_024581131.1, read on the forward strand.
TGGAGACGAGCTGCCAAAGCAATCAAGCAAGCCGAGCCCTTCAGCTGCACCTCCACAAAGGTCTCCTGGCCCATGCCACAGCTCTGCCTTCCCCACCGGCTTTGCAGCACCAGCAGGAATCGCTCTGAAACGCAGTTTTGCAAGCAGATGCCTGCAGCGGAAGCAGCCTCCAGTGCACAGCCTCTCTGCTCATTTTAATGCAATTTCTTGAAATCAAACAAGAACAGCTAAATTCATCCCCTCTGAGCTCCAGCAGGATACTGGCTACCGCAATCTTTTCATTTCAGTCTGCCACTTCCAGCGGTTGGAGAATAGGGAATAGAAACATTGAGCCACAAACTAAAGACCACAGATGCACTTCCCAGGGACAATTACCCCTCCTGCCCAGCCTCTCTGGGGATGGACCCCTCTGTCCATTCAGCTGTCCCCATGTCAGATCCAGCACCCTGCCAGAGGTGATGTGCAGTCTCCCAAGGACTGATCTGCTTGGGTATGCCACAGGAAGACATCAGTGGAGATTCAGCTGGCATCCATGCCCAAGGCAGGAAAGCAGTAAGGGAAGAGATCCCTGTAAAATCCAGACAAAAATCTTGAAAAACAGTTTCCTTGGACACACTGGAGGCTGACAACAGTCCACTGCCAAAGAGGGGCAGAGACACCTGCCCCTTCTCCCTCCTGTTCCCTCCAGTCTGCTGGAAGGAAAAGCTCTGGCTGCCATGAAGCCTCTGCCTGCCATCAGACTGAGTGCTGGCACAGAAGAGGGCAAGATGACAACGACCTCCATCCAGACCTTCAGATGTTAAAAGCATGACGAGGGCAACGCTACAGGAAAGAAAACTCCCTGAGTTCTCACGAGTCTGTAAAGAGCCAGAATAGCTGAAGGGATTTATAGACCAAGCTTAAAAGCACACACACTCTTGCTCAGCTGAGTCCACCCCTTGTATTGACACATGTATGGTGCAATTTTTTCCACAGAAACTGGATTACAGCACCCTACTTTAGGAGGTGACTAATCACAATTTAAACACATCAACTGGAAACAAGTCCAGCCCCTTCAGTGGTTAAGGTCTTGTAACACTTATTTGGTTTTCTCAGCTATATGTTACATATGCCCCCTTCCCACTCCAAATTCAACTTCAAATTCCACCTGCTGTACCTCATGGCATCTTTCTCTCACAGCATGGGAGACCGTGAGCAGACTCCAGCCACATCTTTTCAGCACACAGACGTATCAAAGCACAGCCATCGGGTCACCACTGCCAAGCCTGCTGTGGGATTTACAACTTAAGTTCAAGGCAGGCAGAAGGACCATGTATCAGGCTCTGCTCAGCCTCCAGTCATTTAGAGCATCTCTGAGGGTCAAGTGATGGTCCTACCAGCCCTTTATCCAAGGGAGCTGAGTGGCGGGTGTCTGTCCACCATAGCTACCACCATCAGTCTGGTCAGTTCTGGAGCAAACCTGATGGGAAGGCAGCCGTAGCTCAAAAATACATTGGGAAAGAAAAAATCCAGTGTCAGGCCACCTAGACTGTGGCAGCAACAAAGTGGCTCAACTGTGCACCTAGGCCACAAGAGCTGTCAAACAAATCAATGCCTTGCAGGTCAGATACAGGTTTCCCTGTGAAACTCACGCAGCAAGTCAGGGAACAAAGCAAATAGTGAGGCTTTGAAATAATTTCAGTAACTTTATCTGCTTAACATCATAAGCAGCAGCAACAGCACAGGTAACACTTCTGACCCACTTCGTTACCACCGGAGGATCCTTCCTGCTAAGTTCCCCCCAGTCATATATCAACACTCTCATGATCACTTTTGACTCATGGAACTGAAGGGGGAGGGATGAGAGATACTGTAAGAACAAGACACCACAGAGACAATTTTTCAAGAAACTGAACTTCTAAATATGCTGGTCATTTTCTTACCTGCTCCTTCATCTACTCTGTATTGAAATGTTTGACAAGACACACAACTCATTATCAGTGCAACCTTGCTCCACTCAAGCCCAAATCACACGTCAGAGCTTTAAAAGGAGACACTCAAAAATTTTAACTTGGGGTGAGAAAACTAAATAATAAAGTAATAAACTAAACTAAGTAATAAACTAAAACTTGTGTAGTCAGCTATGATGCAAACAGGAGAAAAAATTTTTTTAAAGCAACTGCAGTAGCTCAGACTGATACTGTATTCCCCCAACATCCTACCACCATGGTGGTGAGTGGCAGATGTGGCTCTCACATGCATAACCCTCACTGATTAATGAACAAAACCGAGGGCAAGGGGAGGCAGGAGATTTAAAAACTCAAGACAACCTGCTTTTGATCCTGATTTCTGGTGAGTGAATTGGCCCACAGCATGTGCATGAAGAAGGTAGGCATGTCTGCACAGCTGCTGCAAAGAGAAGTAAGAGATGCAGGAGCAGGCTGCAGACTTAGGCTGGCTGTCCCAGCTGCTGCTAGGTCACCAGCAAAGCATGCACCTCACTTTGCTTAATGAGCTACTCTCCCCCACACCTCTTACAGCAGGAGGCACCGGCAAACTCCTGAATACACCAACAAACAAGCATTTTGAGCAAGCAGGCTTTAATTCTGCTGTCAGGATGCCAGCAGGGACCCAAGTCCTAACTAAGGAGATCAGCTGTGTACTGATGGACACTCAGGCAAAGCTGGGGTAATGGGGGCACGTGAGGGCCTGAGCACCCCCAGCACCTGCTTCCTCTTCACGGACCTTTTTTCCCTCGCCTTGGACTGATCACAAGTAGTTTCCCACAATGAAAATCCTTCACTGAGCTCCAGAAGATGAGACAAGTGATTTGTTTGCTTGAATTTTGGGGTACCAGAGGCACTGGGGCTCACTGGCACCATGAGCTCCCACCCTGCTGGACGCAACTGCTCGGCTGCTGCCTGCAGCACAGGAAGTTTCTCTGCAGAAAGCAGAGAATGGTGCTGGCTCCTGTGTTTGATTTCCAGGATCCAAGCCACAAGGAGAGCTAAAAATACCCCAATTAACCATTCCTTTTCAACACAAGACTTGATGACAATGCCACAAACGTATTATACAACTGCAATCAGGAAGATGTGATCTGCAAATCTAACTTTTAAGAAAAGTGAAAAATCAGAAAAAAATTATTTCAGAAAGAAATCAAACTGAGAAAACAGCTGGCCAGGACAGTAAGCTCTGAATTCAAGTATGGACCACATCGCCAAAAATGTAGAGAAGCTTGTGCTACTTGCAATTGTGGTGGCTGGCTCTGAGGTGCTTGCAAGCTTTCTGGTGTGACACACACAGGGTATATAATTTCTGTTCTGCACTGATTATACAAAGAGAGCTCATTCTGGCTATAGCCCATGCAAGCTGTCTCCTGGATCAGCTGGCTGCTTAGCATGGTGCCATCATGCATGTCAGGAGTTAAGCAGGAAACTTTTATTCCCGGTAAAACCCGTTGCAAAGAGACAGCTATGCTCTGGAGCTAAGGATTTCCTCACATGAAGATTTAGTAGCAAATTTTTTTATCACTGCCCAGTCTTTGCAGTGACATGTAGACTTTCAACATCGTCTGTGGGTAATACTGGAGTACATTACTCACAGCAGTGCACCCAGGAGAACCAGCAAATCCTCTCTGTTTGAGCCCGAGCGTCAGCTTTACCCTGGAATTACATTTATCTCTCTGGCACTAGGCTCTCATTAATGGAATTACCAGGCAGGCTGCTTCAGACTTAACACTTGAGAGAGGCGGGCTGGGATGGCTCCACTCCAGCCTCAGCCCGCAAAGCCGGCACTGTTTCTCTATCCTCCAGCGAGCTGCTGCCCGAACGAGCCCGACCCCGTGACGAGAGCCAGGGAAACAAAAGGAACAACCCCGAACTGTCCAGGGCAATCAATATCTTTCTAGGAACATCCAGGCTTCTTGCCAGCTTTCTTCCAACCCTGATTTAGCTCTTCTGCAGTGCAAGGGGGATGGCACACGCAGGAGCAACACGGCGGGATGCGGAGCCGGCAAGCATGGCTGGCACTCGAGCAGATACTTACAGGGGACAATCTACAACGGTCCCTCTACAAATACCTCAGGCTGAGGGTGCCAAAGCAAACCCACAGCTACGGAGAGCACCCACCCAGCTTGAAAATCAGAGCAAGCACTCCAGTCCGAATACTTGCTTCAGAAATACCCACTGCTACTTCAAGTGGGGAGGTGTAAGGTAGCAAACCAGCCAAGATTGCTACCCTCAGCACACGAGAGTATCTTGCACATTCTAGAAATCTGCCTTCCACCACAGCAGCTCTTGCAGTGCCATGCTGAGCGATCTGCAGCGTGGCATGAACCAGCCTCTTAAAGAACCCCTGCACTACCCAGTAAAATGGACAACTGGGAGGTCCCAGGCTGCCGAAAACCAAAGAGGATGCAGCAAGCAACCCTACCACAAAGCTGCATGGATAGCTCTGCAACTTCAGCATCTGTGGGGGCTGTTCTTCACACAGAGCAGCTGTAGGCTTCTTTAGGTGGTATATTCCGAGCCACCTGCAAGAGTACTTCTCTAATCTCAGTGTGGAGGGAGCACAAGGAGAAAACAGAGATCCACCAAAACATGAACAATGCTTGCCCAGCACTGTTCAAGAGCACAGCTCTGCCAGAGCAAGTGGAAGATAGAAAGGGGAAAGCAAGGACAAAGTTTATTTGCAGAGCATAGACATGTCCTTCCAACAGCTTGAGCTGTGGGAGCTGAACTACTCTCCCCTGTAATTAAAATGAAGGAGAGGAAAGCACAGGACTTACTCCAGCGTGACTGTGAAGGACTGAAAAGCTTTGAGTTTCAAAGTCCACCTTAACACACATTCTTTGGTGAGATTTTAATTCTAAAGAACAGGAGAAAAGAGGTTTTGCTGTGGGAAAAGCTGCTGTACAACCCTGTTGTTAAACCAAACAAGGCACAAATGAGGGAGGGCTGTGGCTGGGGTTGATGAAGCAAGGCTGAAGACCGGCCTCTGTTCCCCCTGCCCCTGCATTTGCTCTGCCAGGAGCTCCCAGCAACTCGACTCAGAGGCAGACTGCCCCGTGACAGGAAAAACACATGTAACACCCAGGCGGTGAAACCTCACATCTGAGAGCATCTATGCAAAACACAGCCTGAAACATATTTTCCAGCTCCACAGAGTCAGCTTGATACTTAGCAAAGCCAAGCTGGTGAAACGCTGTCATGTGTGTTGAAGGTGAGATTCCTCAGCAGGAGATACTCTCAAGCATCTCCTTGTTTTCTCCACATCAGGAAAAAGAAAAAAAAAAAATAAAAAGAGAAGCCTAGGGTAAGATTATGGGGTTCTGCTGCTCAGGGTGATGTAAGAGAGACAAGAGGACATAAGAAAAAAGAAAATTACACAAGTGCAATGCTCTCCAGCGTGTCACCCAGGGGAATAGCTAAGAAAACTACTTTCTTTTCAAAAAACCCAGTAAGGATAAGGAGCCATCAGAATTATGAGTCAAGCTCTAAGATAAGAAATCATACTGCTGGATGGGTGCGGCTGCCTGCTTGTTTGGTCGCTGATGGGTTTTTTCTTAAAGATAAACATGTCTTTCAGAACATGTTTGTTGGCCAATCTTCTCTCTGATGGAAAAAAAAAAAAAAAAACCCCAGGAGGAAGCTCACAACCGTGAAAATGATAAATGAAAGGCAGGAGAGTTTCCGAAGAGCTCTGAGGTCGTGCTTCACAGGCCCTTCAAAGTAAGACGCAACACGTCAAAAAGAACAAAAGAGGGGTAAATTTAAAATTCCAAGTATTTCAATAAAATGTCATTCAGAGAAGCTATTAAGCAAATTCTGCAAGAAGAAGACCCCATTCACAGAGCCCGAAACCTGTCAAGTAAAATATATAATGTTTTGCACCTATTTAATTTTCAAAGCTGTTGATATATAGAAGTATTTAATCAGAAATTCATAGTCTGGGGGAGGATAGCTCAGCAAATGCATCCCAAAAAAGTAACTTGTATATCAGAGGCAGAACTAAGGCAAATCCCTTAGGAAGGCTGTAAAATTGAGCACAGAATGGTTTTGAATCCAACAGAACGATGGCTTGAACACGGCCAAGGTAGAAGTAGAAAAGTACTGTTAGGAAAGCAAAGCGTAAAGCACCCAGGAACTCGATGGAGCAAAAAGCCACAGCAAGTCCCATCACTCTCACCAAATTCCCTGCTGGCTCAGTGAATTGCAGTGACCTGGTGACCCGGATCACTCCCTGCAACCCGGCCTGCTCAGCCCAGGACACTGCTGCTCTCCTCATAGCTAGGTGTTAAGCAGCCCCCACGGAGGTTATACAACAAGGTTATTTTGTAACCGCTTTGGTTCAGAAAGTATTTTGCACTGGCCATCAATGCTTTTTGGGTTTTGTCTTGTCTTACTCAAGAACACCAGAGGGGAAGTGACTGAGCACAAGGCAAGACATTTACCAGAACGACAGGTTTTTAACTAAGCCTGGATATCGCTGCTGCTGAACACAGCTTTAATTAAACATGGCAAGCCCATCAATAGCTTCATCTTCCTCAGCCTAGAGCTCACAAGAGAAATGAACTGATGCTCTCACCTGCTTTGCTATGCACCCCTTGATTGGCGGCACTCCTTTTCCCACATCCAAAACGGGCACCAAACTCCCATCTGGTCAATGCAGCTTCCCAGAAGACTCCAGTACATGCCCTCATCTGCCATTTCGGCAGGCACCTGAAGTTCCCTGCTCCAGAGCCGGCATCTCCCTCCTTGTCCAGCAAGGAAACTGTTGCCTTTACTCCAGCTGGAGCACAAGAGCAAACGGAACCATTTCTTGAGGGAAAAGACCTCACGATTCACCACGGTGCCAGATTTCACTTCTGTGGGTGTTGTTTTCAAAGGAGACATTGCAAGGCAAGGCGGGGAGAACCAACTGCCCGCAGCAGGTTCGCTCATCCAGACACTTGGGCATCCCCAGCTGCCCCAGCCACGCACAGGGACCCAGCCCGGATGTCCCAGCATAGACGGCAGCAGGTATTTGGGCAGCAGGTATCTGGGGGCTCCCTGGGCTGCCCAGCCAGGCCGAGTGTTACCCCGAGTCCCCGCGGGGCGCAGGGAGTGGTGCGGGCTCTGTGCCCCGGGGGCCGTGAGGAGCTGCCGGGTAGGCGAAGCCTCCCCGAACAGTAAGCGGGGTCACCCGGGCAGCTCCTGCGCCCTTCATCAGCTGGGGGGGCTCGATATTTTGTAGGGGTTTTTTTGTTGTTTGGTTGTTTCCTTCTGTTTTGACCTCAACGCAGCCCCGCCGCGACTCAAAGGACCAGCCCAGGCCCCTGGAAGAGGCTCTGCCGGTTGTTCAGCCCCCCGCTCCGACCTCCACACGCACCGCCGCCACACACACACACACACACACACACACACACACACACACACACAGCCCTACGCATCCTGCCCCCCAACACACAGCCCTTCGCAGCCTCACACCATTCCCATTCCCATTCCCATTCCCGTTCCCGTTCCCATTCGCATCTCGCTCCCACTCCCGCCCTGTTCCCGTTCCCGCTCCAGGTCTCACCGCGGGGCGCATCCTCCTCTCCCGGCGCGCGCCCAGCCCGGCCCGCCGCCGAGCCCCGGCCGTCGCGCTCCCGCGCAGGCGCACTGGGAGCTCGGACCGGGACGTGTAACGGCCGGCTGCACACGGCATCTCGCGAGAAGTGACTATACAGGCCCTGAGGAAGGGCCTCAGCAGCGCGGGGAATTAGCTCAAATGGTAGAGCGCTCGCTTAGCATGCGAGAGGTAGCGGGATCGATGCCCGCATTCTCCAGTTAATTTTCCTGCCCTCTGTTGCCAGCCTACAACCAGCTTCTTTTGTACGCCAGAGCGTTGCTGGTTTTGCCTTTTGAAATTCTTTATATTTTTATTCGCTTCCTTAACATTCTTAAAGACCATAAAATCACAGAATATGCCGAGTTGGAAGGGACCCACAAGGATCTTCGAATCCGACTCCTGGCCTTGCACAGGACACCCCAAGTGTCATATGATGTGTCCGAGAGCATTGTCCAAACACTTCTAGAACTCTGTCAGGCTTGGTGCTGTGACCACTTCCCTGGGGAGCCTGTTCCAGTGCCCAGCCACCCTCTGGGTGAAGAAGCTCTTTCTAATCCCCAACCTAAACCTGCCCTGATACAGGTTCAGGCCATTCCCTCGGGTTCTGTCACTCTCACCAGAGAGGAGATCAGTGTCTGCCCTGCTCTTTCCCTCATGAGAAAGTTGTAGCTGCAATGAGGTCTCCCCTCGGTCTCCTCCAGGCTCAGCAGACTGAGTGACCTCAGCTGCTCCTGGTGTGGCTACACAGATGCATTTGCCTATCCCGTGCCTAAGGCAGGCAGAACACTGTCTGTGTATTCCTGGCACTGCAAGAGGGTCTTTTGTTTCCTTATTGAATATTGGACAAGGCCACAAGAGTGAGCAGCACCCACTGTGTCCAGTTTTTCCCTCACAGCTCTGGCCCCAGCCCTCCCCTTCTCATCCCACCCAAGAGCAGGAAAGCTTTTAGAGATCCCTTCTCCTGGGGGCCTCTGGTAGAGCCAAAACACTCGTTTGCTTTCAGTAAATTTAAGAAGGAACCAAAACACCTCAAGGAGTCATTGATGTAGGTGCCATTTACAAAAAAAAAGGTCAAGGCTTTGCTCCCTGAATTTATCCAGGTGCAAGGTTCAAGCAAATGCTTCACGTTCTGCTCCTATTCTACTGCAACAAGCCACAAGGAATAACCAAAACCTTAAAAAAAAAAAGAGAAGCCGTTTTTAAGAACTGAAGGTGTATCATGGAAAAAAACCAACCCCACAGGATTACACACAGTTGGCATTTCAATGCCAGTCACAAACTGAACTGGGAACCAAGGGGGGAAAACAATTCTGAGCACTTTCCCCTGTTACATGCAAGAGGAAATGACCTTTCTGGCAAATTTCAATGACAAAGAATGAAATTCAGCTTTCAAGCTGCTCACAGGCCCCAGCTTACACCTGAGGAGACTGCAAAATATCCCACCCCCAAACCTTTGCAGCTAATTAATTCCAAAAGTCCAAGGAAGAACTGGATTGAAGAGAGGATGCAGTGGCTTTTTTATGGCACAAGTTTTATGGGGAGCAGCTGAGGGAACTGGAGTTGTTTAGCCTGGAGAAAAGGAATCTCAGGAGACCCTATCACTGTCTACAACTACCTGAAAGGAGTTTTAGTGAGGTGAGGGTGTCTCTTCTCACAGGTGACAAGTTACAGGATGAGAGGAAATGGCCTCAAGTTGTGACATGGGAGGTTTAGATTGGATATTAGGAAAAAATTCTTCTCTGAAAGGATGGTCAGGCATTGGAACAGGCTGCCCAGGTAAGTGTTGGAATCACCATCCCTGGAAGTGTTCAAAAGGCATGTGGATGTGGCCCTCTGGGCTATGGTTTAGTGATGAACACGGTGGTGCTGGGTTAATGGATGGACATGATGATTTTGAGGTCTTTTCCAACATTTGTGACTCTAGAATACAAAGTGATTTTTTGGGCACAAATATCCATGAATTCCCTCAGGTGCTCTCATGGAGACTAGAGAGAGATGTCTCTACTGACAGAGAACATCTACTATTCCTTTCTGCAAAAAGGCAATGGTAACATGCAAACTGAAGTCTGAAAAACAAGTGAGTGTATAGTTGTTGGGGTTCTTTTAGCTTTCAGATTTCATCCTTGCCTTTTAAAGCTGATTTATACTCACGCTTCTGAGTCCTGTACAAACTCATGAAATAACCAGCTGTCCCTACAGTGCTCTTCAAAATTTCAGCAAATTATTCAAGTCCTCCTATGCAGCGGGATTTAACAGGAAAGTGAAATCCATTGCAGTCTCCTATTTCATCAGCTGCTACACAGCTGGCATGAAGAGACTGTGTTATGAAATACGTTTGTGTCTCTGGTCTGGTCCTCTCATTTTCCCCTCTAGCTGTGACCCCATCTCAACCCTCAACCCCTGCAATTTCTTGGTGACCACGGGCAACTTCGGGACGATGGAAAACCACAGGACCGTAAGTCTGGTCAAACTGATGCTGCATCGCCCTCTGCAGACGGGCAGGCAAAGACTGCCGCAGGCTGAAGCAGAAGATGAAGAAGAAAAGCAGGGCTATGAGAAAAATTCCTCTGACAGTACTTTTCCTGCAGGTGTGTTGGTTGATATCTGGAAAGCTCCTTTTTCTTGGGCTCCAACTTCGCTGGACCCACGGTGAAAGACTGTATCCACAGGGATAAAATATTACACATATACTCACAGCACTATTTCATTACAAAGCTCCCCACTCCCCCCAAAAACAAAAACAGTGCAAAATGGAGAGAACAGCTTTTCTTTTACAAGAACAAGGCGACCACATCAGAACAGCAAGAATTTCCTCCCTAATGGTTTTCTTGTGTGAATCTATAATGAGCTGCCACAGTATGGAACATCCATATGTGTGTGTGCACACATGCAAGTCAGGGTGAGCAATTGCCTGTATTTGCTGAAAAACCCAAACCTTGCTCAGCCACCTCGCTACCAGCATCTGTTTATTGACCTCCTTTTATTTTTTTTTTTAGCTCCTGAGGCATCAGTTAAGCCAGTGTCAGGTTCTCCACTCTAGCTCCACAGATACTTCGCTCCCCAGTGCTTAATCAGCCCACTGACTCTTCAGGAATGACCCAAGTTTTGCATTTCCTCACTCTACAAAGACTTACTTCAAGCTTGCACACAGGCTCAAGGAACAAATGGCTTCCAGCAATGGATCGAGTAGGATATAAACAAATCACTCAGCGCAACAAATGGAGCTGGGCACATGCTTGCAACTCGCTGTTTTGATCTCCACAGAATTTATGGAATGAATTTTCTGGTAGGGATCACATAGCCAAGTTAGCAAAACATCTACCACTACTCTAAGAAGTTTATTGTCTTTAATTATAACTAAGTATATGCACAGAGGTATCATGAGAGCAGAGAGGACAGAACAGGAGACTGCTAGAAGGGGAAAAAGTGGAGTTTTCAGCTTACACTAATGGCCTTAATTTAAGTATTCTTTTGTAAGTTTGATCTACGGTTATGTGTGTAATTTTAGTTTTAAAATAATCTTAAATGTAGAGACACATCTCAACTTCCTCAGATGCCAGGACACAAGACCTACACTTCATGTGCTCATGCCAGCTGTGCCCAAAGGCAGCAGGGGCAAGACAGGCATCACCATGCTCTCCCTCCCTGCTACAAAGACCAAAAGAGGGGGAGGATCTTAAAAAAGAGGAGATAAATTTGAATGAACTCAGGAAGGATAATGGGAAACTGTGATAAAGAAGGGAACACAGGGCAGATGTTACTGCCAGCCTCCTCAAGGAATCTTCAAGGAATCAGCCTGAGTCTGTACAAATAACCAAATGGACATGCCTTCCATCGGGAGTCTTCCACTGTTTCCATGGCAAGACATACACAGATATTTCTCACTGGTGTTTGCTGTTGGCTTTATCAGCCCCATTTTGCATCATTTCCTCTGGATTTGTGTGTATCTCAATGAGCAGGATGGCCTGGTCCTGCTTGCTGGGGAAGGGCAATAGATTTTTCCTGAGATGCCTTTTGTTGTCCCAACAGTGAGGGCAGCCAGAGAGATGACAGGGAGTTAGAAGCACACAACTTTGTGGCATGGCTATTTGGCCTGTAAATCTAATATTTCTCCAGCACAGACCAGAGTGCATTGGGTGCTTTGCCCAGGACAGGAGGTCAACAGAATATCCACGTGACATGAACTTCTCTGAAACCTCTAATGTTAAACACTAGACTTTGTCCTTTAGAGACTCCCGATATGTGCAGCCAAGCAGGAACCAAGAGCAGAGAGATGCCAGCGGTGGCTGGATAGGAAATGACACCTTTGCTGTTGGGCTGAATTACAGGCATCTGACTTCAAATTGCCTGGTTGACCAGAGGATCTCCTGCCAGCATTAACTTTCTTCCTAACACTAGTGGTCTTCCTGAAAGCATTGTGTCAAGCAAGAAGGGCAGAGACATCCTTCAGCAGCCACAGCATCCCATCCGTTTCCCTGCCAGGGAGCATCCTAGCAAGTACCAAAGCTGGGAGGGAGCTTGGGCCATCCCCAAGCTCTTGCCTGTGGTTTAGCAAGTTTCAGGTCAGACCCAGAAGCACAAGGACTGTTCTAGCAAACTCTATGTGGATGACCCTGTTTTCCTGAGAGGCAATGCGGAAGAAGTGCACTCTCTGGCTTTCAATTCTCTTCTGGGCACTGAGGAAGGTGGGTTTTAGCTCAATGAGCTCTCTTGGTGATTGGTTCCCATCTCCTCCAGAAGAAGGACAACAAAAGCAGCTGGGGGGAAAACCTCTAGTGTTTCTCCCATGGCTGAACAAAGGCTCTGTTTCCCTCATTCTGCCACCATCTCTGTCAGCATCTGCAGCCACAGGAGGGAAAAGGAGATCTGGTCTTCTGCTTCTGGATCATTTGCAGGCTATTGAAACATTAATTCATCTTCACACCATTGAGAATGGGGGAAGAAAGCAGGTTTCTTCAACCCAAAACTACTGTGTGATGCAGCTTGAGTGATGGCAGGGTTTCCCTTGAGGAGGAGAAGAGCCAGTGGGAATTTGGGAGGAGAAGGCGTGGGAGTGGGGTCCATGCTTGCTGCTGAGGGGCAGTTTTAGGGAGACACAACCAGGGCTGTGCCCAAGGGACCCTTCCAGGCAGTGTGAGCATTCAGCTCGTGCAGAAGCAGGGGGCTGCCTGTGCCCTAGCCTCTGCTGGGAGGTGGGATGCATAACCCCCAGGTGAGGTGAGAGGTAGGTAGGAATGTGTTCATTCATCATCACTCCTAGGCCCGGCAGGACAGGGCTTGCCTGGAGAATGGAGAAACTATGCAAACTCTGCCATCTTTATCCACACTTTACACTGCGGTGGCCTAATTTTCGGCTGGATCCTTCAGTGGCAACTACTCCCTTGCTCTGGGCTAAACCACGGCAAGTGGCCACATGATCCAGAGTGAGAAGTTAAAGCTGCCTCTGTCATCATCAGGGGCTTTTTAAGACATTTGCTTCGTCACAAGCCAGACACAATCGTGTGCACAGTTCTTGCTCCGCAAGGCCCTGAAGGGCTGCCACGGGAGGAAAAAAGCCGTCAGAGCCCAAAACTGCTTCCCTCCCTCTAGCAGGCACCATGTGTACGACAGCAGAGGTTGCGTGGTAACGGCAGCAGGAAGGCGCCAGCGCTGCCCCCCTCGCTCCCCTCACAGCACCGACAACAGCAAGGTACGTATCAGCGGCAAAACGAGGCTCTGAAACTCCCGAAACTTTCCCTCCTGCTTTCCAGGGAGGAGCACGGAACCATTTTAAAGCCGTGCTTTGTAGGGAACAGCTGGTTGTGCTTAGTTGAAGTGTTGTGTGAGCCAGGGTTATGGAAAGAGGATGTTTGTAGGAAGAAAAAACTGGGGGAGATGCTGAGATTTTGGGGGTGGAGGGAGGAAGGGAGGCAAGTCGGGATGTTGCTTAGTGCCTTTTGGCACTTCAAAACCTTTCTTTGTTCTGTCTTGTGAAAATCTGAATGAGCTTTTACTGGGACTAAAACTACCGGGAAACAATAGAGAGGGAGACAGGGAGTAGCCGGCAGGCGGAGGAGGAAGCGAGCCAAGGGGTGACGAATGCCTTCCAGCCCTGACCAAGCGCCGCCACCCTCGCCCCGCCTCGGGACGGATGTGCGGTGCAGCCACTGGTCACTGGGGTCGGGTGGGGGCAGTGGCAGAGCCCGGGAGGGCAACAGGCCTGGCAGCAGCACAAGCCCGAGGCGCCCATCCTCCACTGCTGTCACAGCTTCGTTCCAAACAGCTCAGAGAGAGGCCTTTGTGCCAGCGAGGTGCAGCTCTGCTCAACGTGTTGTGCTACTGAGGGACACAGATATGAGAGAAGATGCGTCCTGGATAGGACTGGTGACAGAGATGGGGAGCAGGGACATCCCAGGCCCTCCAAGCTGGCCCTCGTGCACAGCTCTCTGAAAGCTGGAAGTCAGGGACACCACTGAGGATATTTTTGTTGCTTCCACCTCAAACAGTTCCTAGTTCCGAGCACCCTGGGGAAGTCCTGTATCCCCTGGCCGAGACCTTGCCATGGTGCTTCTGCCCTGGGTGACCTGCATGCGTTCCCATCTTGCTCCAGGTCCCGGCACACAGCAGAGGTTGCCCTCCCAACTGGTTGGGACACTACCTCATTTTATGTTTGATACTCCCACCCTTTGTGCATCCCCTCATTATAGGGATTTCTCCTTCTTCTGTCTTGTTTGCTGTGTATCCCAGTGCTCCTTCTCAGGGGGGAAGAGCAGAGAGATCAGGGTGGATGGAAAAAAAAGGGCAACAGGAGATACGAATAAAAGGAAAGGGAGGAAAAGAGGATGAAAATGGAGAAGTTGGTGAGAAGATGAAAAAGAGGGAAGACATAGGCTAAGAGGAGGGATAGCAGAAAAAAGGAGGTCAAACAGGTGAAAAATAACAAAAGAGGAAATGGTGAAAGAAGGGAGAAGGGGGAAAAGGAAAGAAAAGAGGGACAGAAGGAAGGAAGGAAGGAAGGAAGGAAGGAAGGAAGGAAGGAAGGAAGGAA
>NW_024581131.1:7618995-7737978 GCF_017639235.1 Corvus kubaryi
GAAGGAAGGAAGGAAGGAAGGAAGGAAGGAAGGAAGGAAGGAAGGAAAAAATGGGGAAAAAGACGAGGAAAAAAGGGAAGAGGGAAGGAAGAAGCACATGAAAGAGGAAAGTAGAAAGTGAAAGGGGAAAAAGAAAAAAGGAAGTGAGGAAAACAGGAAAAAAAGGAAGGAAGGAGATATGAAAGAAACAGATAAAGAAAAGTGGAGGGGAAAGAAAGACGGGGAAGGGGTGAAAGAAGGTCGGAAAAGAGGGGGAGAGGGAAGCAGGGACAAGTCAGGAAAAAATTAAGAAAGGGAAAGACAAGAATTGCGAAAGAGAGGAGAAAGGGCGTTAAGTGTCAGAGCAGGAAAAAAGGGAGAGGGAGAAAAACGGACGGAAAGGAGAAAGAAAAAGGGAGAGAAAGAGAAAAAGGGAGAATAAAGGGAAAAAAGGGAGGAGGGACAGATCCTGCCCCTCCCCGCCGCGATACGAGGCGGAGCCGGGCCGAAGCCGGCGGCAGCTGCGCGGTAGCGGGACGGCGGTAGGAGCTGGGGAGCCGGGTCGGGCCGGGCCGGGGCGGAGGGAGCAGGGAAGGGAGGAAGCCTGGGAGGGAGAAGCGCTGCCTGCGGTGCGGGAGGCGGTGCGGGAGGCGGCGCGGGAGGCGGCGGGGCTGTGAGCACCGGGGCGGGGGGGACCGGGCAAGGGCGGCAGCGGTGGCGGCTGTGCCCCGGGGCAGGACCGGGCCGCTGCCCGGGACCCCGAACGGGATCCTCCCTCGGCTCGCAGGAGGGTGCAGAACTCGGGGCTGGGGGGAAAACCCTTTCTCGATCCGGGGAAGGTAAAACGGGAAAGGGCCTGAGTGACGCGGGGAGGGCTGTGACGGTCCGGCTGCGACTGTCCTCTCGCCTGTCGCCGCTGGCTCCGATCCCTGTCACCCCGCGACAGCTGGGGCTGTGGCGCCATCCCACGTAGGCCGTGGGCCGGGATTCCCGGCAGCGCTCGCGTTGGGAAGGGAAGGGCAGAGGCCGAGCTCGTCCGTGAGCTCACGATCCCGCTGGCGCCGTGTGCCGGTCCCGCCGCGGTTCCCGAGCGCCGCCCCGCGCTCGGGCGTGGCCCCTCCCCACGTGGGTCCCGGGTTTGTTGTGGGTGCGACCTGACGGGAGCGTGGTACCGAGCTGGCCTCTGAAAAGCGGGTTTGGGATCCCCGCGATGTTACGGCGGCGGGAGGGGACTGGCATGAGGGAAGGCTGTGGCTGACTGCAGCTCACATTCCGATGGGATAGCTCAGGGATTATTTCTTTCACAAACGCCCCGTAGTCTGAGTCATGCTGGCCAAACCAGAAGACCAAGGCTGCGTTTTGTCACCTACTGCAGCGCTGCCTTTAACCCCATCCCTTGTAGACTAAACCTAGAGCACAGCTACTGGCCTTGGCATGTTTATGTGCACGTTTATCTGGAGCCGTTCTGCAAAGCGCTGTGTTTACATCACTTCAGAAATGCAGTTTGATTGCAGAACAAAAAAAAAAAAAAATCTAAATCTGCTTACCAGCTTCTCTGTACTTTGATTTGCCCGACCAGAGCGACCTTTCAAACCCTGGGTATCGAATTGTGGAGGAACACTTCTCCCATCCATGCAAGTTCCACTTCTCACATACAGACACATGTCCAGCAGGATTTTTAATTTCAGCCCAGGCAGTTCTCATGCTCATGTTCCTCATTCACCCAAATTCTCTCAAAAATATCCCAATTTTAAGTATAGCTTGAGGTTCCACAGCGGGTCAGGTGTGCCACGCTTGTGGGACTTGGTGTCCGTGTGGCTCAGCAGTGCAATAGTGAGCGAGTAGCACCAGTGCCCCTATAAAGCTCCTTTTGCTTAAGCTCCCTTGAAGGGGGAAGGGGAGCATCTTATTCTCACACAAGCAGCCTTCAGATAACAGGCTGTTGCCATATCTCTTCAGGATTCCTGTGCTTTTTTCCTCTCAGAGGAAGGCCTTCCCAAGTCCCAGACAAAACCATTCCAACTCTCCTGGCCTTATACTGGTGTTTGCAGGAGACTGGTTTTGGAAAAATAGAATCTGTCCCCTTTGCACAGTATGACTTATGGCTGAGAGCTGGGGGGATTGAAGAACACTGTTGCTTCTCAGTCAATTAAAAAAAAAAAGTGGTTTTGTTTTGTTTTAATTTTCAGGTCTTATCTCAACTATCAAAATGGAGCTTGACATCCAGTGTGAAGAGATAAGCCCATCTAGATGGACTGAGCTTCTGACCACAATGAAATCCTGCAAAACCATCAGGTAGTAACTGGTTATGTATCATCTCTTTTAAGTAAAAACTTGCATTTCTCTCCTGTGCTTTTCATCTTCAGAACTGTTTGACCTGGGACTTAGAAATTGCACAGCAACAGGAATGATTCTACCCGTTTTTATCCAGAAAATGAATTTAAAGGGGGGATAAACTCCCTCCCTCTTGCAAAGTTTTTTCAAGTACAGATAAATATCCTTTGGTATGAAGTAATGTTGCCCTGTTTCTTGGCATGCCATAGGGCTCAGCTAGGTAAATGTGATTTAAATATTTGACCACCATTTTGATTATTCTGCCTTTCTCTCAAGAGAGAGGGAAGACGTATCTCTGTGCTTATTAGGTTGCACACTCTTTGGGTTGCAGGCTTGATGCTGTCAAGTGATTTTGGCTTTGAAAGTCAGGTACAAGCCATGTGCCATCAGCTTTTAATTCTTCACTTGACCTTCAGAAGTACCAGCCTTGTTTGTTGAGCAGACAATGGGAGGGAACCGTCTCCTGGGGTGTAAGGTGTAGGACAGGGCCCAGAAGAGTTGCTTCTGCAGTCTTTCCCCTCTGCTGGTTGGGAATTCACACTTCCCGGGATGGCATCATCCTGCTGGGGCTGGAGAGAATGGGCCACATAGTGCCAGCAATGCCTCGAGGGCACTGGACCTGGTGAGGGCAACTTCCTTTTGTTTTGCAAAGGACCCTTTTACAGGCAAAGCTTCATGGGCCTGGCTAATGCCCAGGGGGAGAAGCCACTGCTGAACTGCAAACTCAGGGTTTGTGTGCTGAGATTCCTGCTGGAGGGAGATGGTGCAAACCAGCATGACTCACCTGCAAGAGACCAACCTGCTGATGAGTGCCTCTGGGGCTGGCTTTGGAGCCAGTGTGGCTGTTCTCAGTGCAGAACCAGTCTGGCAGCCTGTAAGCTGGCAGGTGGTTTGTCACTGTCACTGTTTAAAGGAAGGTGCTTCCTCCAGCTGTAGTGGGATGACTTGTGCCCTCTTCTGTGCAGCACAGAGGAGGAGCAAGGCTTGTGGAGCTGCCATCCAGCCCATCCTGTGGTGCAGCCCAGAGCACACCTTGGTTTGGGCCACAATCAACACCCAGCAGGTCCTGCACATACTGATGGAGGCATCCCAGGAACTGCAGGAACATTGCCCACTCTGCTTTCAAAAGCAGTACTCCAGCCAGGGAGAGCAGAGCGACTCTGAGGACTGCTTCTCTCCTTATCTTTCAGGTTGGATGACTGCAATCTCTCCAGCAGTAACTGCGAGGATCTCTCTTCCATCATCAACACAAATCCATCCCTCACAGAGCTGAAGCTGAACAACAATGAGCTGGGAGATGCAGGTGTTGAGTACCTGTGTAAAGGGTTGCTGACGCCAAGCTGTAGCCTACAGAAGTTATGGTAAAGCCCCACTGACTGTCTTGCTCTATCATGCTGTCACAAATGAGTGTTTTAAGGTCTCTTAAAGAATCACTGGCAAAGACAGGTTTAATATAAAAGTGAAAGCACAACAGTTCGTTGATAAGGTTCATTCTACTACTTACTAGATGGTTAAAGCACAGAGAGAAAAAGCAAACAAAAACCTAAAGTCAATATCCAATATCAACCCAAAAATTATCTACAGGGAGGCTGGGAGAGGGCGGAAGGGTCAGGATAGGAAAGGGTGAATAAAGAAGACACTCCTTTTGAGTCCCACGGTTTAGAATCCTAAACTGAGTCCTGGACTGGACCAATACTCAGGCCTGAAAGTTTTAACAGCACTTAAACTTAAGAGCACTTAATTAATAGCTTGGGTTAAACAATTTAACAAAGGTTCATATAGAATTACTATAATGCAACAGTAACTCACAGGCCTAACTTACGTATCTAAAGAGTTTAATAATCTAGGACAGCACCATTCACGGTCCATTTGCTGTAGCATATTCCCACCCTCAAGGACACAAAACTAAAGGAGCATGTACAAGGTGCTCACCTGTGGAAAATTCCCCTCAGATTTAGTGAAAGACTCACACTGGATGCCTTTGAGGTTGAGCCTTGCAGAGTGGGGGTGACAGCCCAGGATCCATCGTCATTTGGCAATCACTGGAGTGCAGCAAAGTGGAGAGTTTTCTGGCTCTGAGAGGCATTTTATAGAGGCACCCCACTACATTGTAGCATTAGTGGGCTTCCCTCAGCAAGCCTGGTGTAAGAGCTTTAGTCAGAGCCTGTAGCTGCTGCCCCTGCTCCTCAGAAGGCCTCAAAGAGATGCCTTCTCTGTCCAACATCTCTTCTGCAGGGTACAGGAGTCCTGCAGCTCCTGAGGGGAATCTGGGATCTTCAGGACGCTACCTTGTAAAAATCATTTGCCTTTTAGATCAGATATTAAAGTCCCTGTGCCCCCTGCAATGAGGACTCAGACAAATAGAAAGAAAGTTGACTATGAAGCTGATTAAACTGCAACTCTTTGATGGGCCTTCAAGAAATAACTGGTACTGTGTACTGGAAGACTTGAGTAGTATTTCGGAGAGTTTGCCCTAGGCTTCAGACTTCTCCAGATGCTCAAGGAACAGTCTGGATTAGGCATTTTCAGTTCTGTAGAAATGTAATTGTCCATTTTTGAGGTTCTGGTAAGGTGCCTTAGGAAATAAAAGAGCAACCAAATCCAATTCAAACCTCCCTGCACAACACCTCTCCATTGCCACCAGTCTTGCACGCTAACTCTATAAACACCCCATAGCAATACAAGCACAGTTCCTATGCTACTTCTCCAAGCCTGAATGCTGAAGGATCAACTTCATAGATCCTTCTTGTACTCTACCATTAAACTTCTAAATTATATCTGTGGTTGGATGAGATTTTAACTTCTGCCTACTCTGGATCATGTTTCTAGTGGGGGCAAGAAATCCTAAGATGCCTTTGCTTTATCTCTGGGGTCAGCTTCCTGATATTTAAACCACTTCTATAAAGCAGTTGTGGGCTACTTCTTGTAGGATGGATCCTTACCCTGCTGGAGGTGCTGTATGAGCAATTACACTGAAGGAAGCATGGGAGCTATTGTTTGTGTCACAGGTATAATACCAACTGATAAAATATATTGGCACACCTGTAAAATAACGTTAACTAGCCTAGAGGGGTCATGCACTGTCAGAGCCGTGGTGTCCTTTCCAAGCTCCAGCCATGGCAGATAAACCTCTCTGAGAAGAGCCTCTGTAATTCTAGGAGTGCATTTCCCTCACCCCTGTTGCTTCTCTCCTGCAGGCTGCAAAACTGCAATCTGACTAGTGCCAGC
Source organism: Corvus kubaryi (assembly GCF_017639235.1). Classification (NCBI taxonomy): domain Eukaryota; kingdom Metazoa; phylum Chordata; class Aves; order Passeriformes; family Corvidae; genus Corvus; species Corvus kubaryi. The sequence goes on from NW_024581131.1 coordinate 7,624,537, forward strand.
TGTGAGACCCTGCGCTCTGTCCTCAGTGCCCAGCCGTCCCTGACAGAGCTGCATGTAGGGGATAACAGACTGGGAACTGCTGGAGTGAAGGTGCTGTGCCAAGGGATGATGAACCCCAGCTGTAAGCTGCAGAAGCTGCAGTAAGTAGTCACTGTGCTCTTTTGGTTATCAGACAGGCCATGCTTGCCTTTCCCTTGACACAAGCAGGAGTTTTGTTGCCAAGTGTGGATTTGTTCTTGTTTTACTTGAAATTGTCATGCTTATTCATGCTGGTGGGTCTTGTGGGTTTGGAATAGTTGGGTGTATGTTTGTTTAGCCCTCCTGACAGTGGTGGCTGTAAATGCAGGACCTCTGAGATGCCCAGGAAACATCAGATTCTGCTGCCCTTGGTCCTTGTGTCATGGCTGAGCAGGACCAGGGTGTATTTGCAGCCCCCAGCTCCTCCCAGGCAGGCCTGGAGGTGACGTTCATGATAGTGTTGCAGCGCAGAGCCAAGCCCTGTGCTCCAAGGCTGCCTGTGCACTGGTTTAATGGAGGCCTAGTGTAACAATGAGTCTTGCTAGGGTCCCTTGGGATCTAGTTTAAGATTTAATGCTTCCTGAAATGAGCAGAGAGATGCTGTTAAAAACTCTTACAGTTATCTCCGGTTTTATGTGTTGCCTGGTCTCAACTCACATTGGCTTATTTTCTGCCCTGGCTAACACACACCAGGCCCAGCTGATTCTTGTGGTAGCAGAATGTGTGAGGAAAGTTGTCTTTTTGCCTGGTCTTCTTTTCTTCTTGCAGGCTGGAGTATTGTGAACTCACAGCTGATATTGTGGAAGCTCTCAATGCTGCTCTGCAAAGCAAGCCCACCCTGAAGGAGCTCAGCCTGAGCAACAACACGCTGGGAGATACAGCTGTAAAGCAGCTGTGCCGGGGCCTGGTGGAGGCAAGCTGCAACCTAGAGCTACTACAGTAAGGAAGAGCTGGTCATCTCTCATGGCAACTAGTGCTGCTGCTAGTCATACCATCCATAGGACAGGAAAAATTGTTGTCAGCAATGCTTGAAATGTAGGCCACATTTTTTGCTGGCTCAGATTTATGTAACTGGAAACTGCACACAGATGTCTGGGGATTTCAGTTTTGGAGTTTTTGGCACTCCAGGTTAAACCACCACTTACTAAGGGAGACTGCTCACCCATGTCTCAGAGCAGAGGAACAATTGCCCTCAGTGGCTCTAGTTCTTAAACTAGAATTACCAGCCAGTTGAGTATACTTATTCAAGGCCCTTTTTTGCTACAAAACAAAGGTGCTGGGTTTGGCATCATCTTTGGGGTAAAGCCCGTGAAGGGCTTTACAGGAGAAGCACAATTCTTTTTATCTTGCCCTGTGGTTCAGTAGGTGTTGGCTCAGCAGGGACTCATTGTGTGGTACTGCCAAAAGTTCCTCTTAAAAAGGATAACTGATATAAAGGGGAAGTTTGACAAGAATGATTCTTGCATTAATGCATATGAATGGCTGGGTCCAAGTGTCCTGCAGCCTCATGAAATGCAGGACCAGTGTGTTGCCTCACCCAGACCCCGTCTCAGACACCTGTGTCCTCTCTGAGCCTTGCAGGATGTAGCAGTGCCTGGCTGAGCTGCACTGGTTTGCAGCAAGGAGCCAGCCCATAGACCCTTCTCAGTCTGAACTGGGGTGTTGGGGTGTATCTAACACAGTGGGTCTGGAGCAGCAACTCCAACTGTGCTTTTTCCTGCAGCCTGGAAAACTGTGGCATAACCAGCGATAGCTGTCTGGAGATTAGTGCTGTTCTCAGGAGCAAGTCATCTCTGATGGATCTTTCTGTGGGGGACAACAAGATTGGGGACTCCGGTCTGGCTCTGCTGTGCCAGGGACTGATGCATCCTAGCTGCAAAATCCAGAAGCTGTGGTAAGGGTGGGCAGAGGTTTCTTAAATCCCTTCTTCAGCCCCTGAGCTGTTTAGGTTGTGCTGCTGGTTTGCTCTTAAGTGGAAAGTTTCTCAGTTACCCTCTATGGTCAAAAAAGTGTCCCAGCTGCAAATCAACTAATTCCCAAAACTGGGTGGGGACACCATGAACGAGTAGGGCCACGTTGAAATTGCTTGGATCAAATTCTGGGTAGAGGGCGAAAGGAAGTTTGTGATGGCATTGTCTTGGCTTCCACTTGAGTTATCTGTCTACTAGAATTGCATATTTCTGTTTCTTTTTTTGTGTGTTACAAGCAGAGCTTTTGGTGCAGCAGTGGAAAGTAAGGAAAGGAGGAAGCTGTGTGGTATGATGTATGAAAGGATGCAAGAAAATGAGATAATGTAACCAGAAATTTAGAATACTAAAACTCTGTTTTCTAATCTCAGTCATTCTTGGAAGAAAATAAAATAACATTTTGTTCTTCCCTGCAGGTTATGGGACTGTGATCTCACAAGTGCTAGCTGTAAAGATCTCTCCAGACTCATCAGTACAAAGGAGACCCTCACAGAGATCAGTCTGATAGACAATAACCTGAGAGACTCAGGGATGGAAATGCTGTGTCAGGCGCTCAAGGATCCCACATGTAAACTTCAGGAGCTATGGTGAGCTGCTGTCAAGTTTCACATACCCACTGCCTTCTTTGGAGGCCTCACTGAAGAAAGATGTAAGTGAACTAATGCCCACCCAAATAGATCCTGAGTTGCAGTGGTTCCATAAGCAACTCCTGCTGGTTGTTACTGAAAGGATTTATAGACTTAAAAAGGGTTTTTCTAGATTTGAAGACTTCAAAAGGATTTGTATTTCTAAACTTGTAGACACTTTGAAGATCTGCCCCATCACAGTTAGCCTGTTATAAGCAAAAGGAGATCAAGCATCACTTGCAGAGCTTCTAATTAATTGTTTTAGTGTGCAACAAATGGCAGTTAAGGGACTTTTGAAGTTTGAAAGGCCTGATGGAATAGCAAAATGAATGCTGTGATCAGATATTTCAGGTGCTCCACTGGAGCTAAGCTCTCTCACTGATGAGACAAAAGAAAGCTCTAGTGACACAAACATTTCTCAGCATCCTGTGCTTTTGACTGTGTTACCTTTTAGGCTGGGATGGTCTGGTGTCTGGGAGAGGAAATTTGTTCCTTCACTTAGAACTTGAATTTTCCTACATTGCAGATTCATCTCCTGCCCCCAGCTTGGTTCTTCCCCTGCCCTGGTGGCCTGGAAGTCAGTGAGGTGCCTCAGGAGTGCACAGTGGAGCCAACAGTGACTGTTGGAGCAGAACAACTTCTTAGTTCCTCTGCTTTTTGGGCAGGTGCCTTTCCTAGGTGCACACTCCACAACAGACATCCCACATACAGAATGGGAGAGGTGCTGCCTAGAAAGGACTGAGCAGACAGGCATTGAGAGGAGTACAGTGATTGCAGGAAAGCTCTGGTTCCTCTGTTCCACTGTCTGGGCTCCTGTTAAACAAATGTAAAGAGTGAGCAGTGCCTTATAGTCTCCAGATGTCCCACCTAGATCTCACGTCACTTTTGCTTTGCAGGGTTAGGGAGTGTGGGCTCACTGCTGCTTGCTGCAAGGCTGTCAGCTCTGCTCTCACCACCAACAAGCACCTGAAAGTACTGCACATAGGCGAGAACAAGCTGGGAGATGCAGGTGTGGAACTCCTGTGTGAAGGGCTGATGCACCCCAACTGCAACATCCAGTCCCTATGGTAAGGTGCACTCTCAGAAGTCATCTTCTGTCTGAATTCATCCTTTGCCTTTAACTTCCATGGTCCCTATGGCTGCCAGCACAAGTGCTGGTCCAGCCTCACCAGAAGGAGCAGGCAGCCAGCTGGAGCATCACCTCCAGCCCTGGGGTGGGATTTGCCTTCCCCATGAGCCTGTTTCCTTCCCAGCTGGGCCCAGCTCTGGGCTGTGTGATGCTCAACGCCCTGTGCTTGTTCTCTCCGTGCCGTTGGGCAGAAGCCAGAGTTGTGCTCTGATACCTAAATTCACAGTGAGTGAGTGAAGCAGATGGGTCATGGGAGACATCAGTAAGACTTGTAAGTCTGTCCCAGAAATGTATGTCTTTTGACCACTTGAAGCTACTTGGTCATCAACTGAGAGGCCTCAGTTTCCCTCTTTAGAGAGATGGTTGCAAGTCTCAAGTATAATAATAAAGCTTAGAGCTGATTTATGATCAGTTTAAACCAAAGAGAAGATGATGCATGATGGTGAAATTGGGAATAACTTCAATGTTCCTTCTACCCCCATAGCTGCACACTATTAACCTTTAGGGAGGCCTTTGAGGTGTTCAGCAGTCACTACAAGGGCAGCTGTCTCTGTGGCAAGACCACGGGCTAGCCCCTGCTGATGTCTCAGAGATGCCACCTTTGCAGGGATCTCTGGTCCTTGCTGGGGATGTCCATGCCTGCTGCCCGGGTGTGGGCAGTGTTTCCTGGCCCCAGGGCTCACTGCGCCGGCCTCTCCCTCCTCTCCCTGCAGGCTGGGTAACTGTGACGTGACATTAGGCTGCTGTGCCACCCTTGCCACCGTCATGGCCACCAAGCAGTGCCTCACCGAGCTGGACCTGAGCTACAACCCTCTGGACGACGAAGGCATCAGGAAGATCTGTGAAGCCTTGAGGAAGCCCAGCTGCAACGTGCAACAGTTAATGTGAGAGATGGTGGTAGCTCTGGCAGGGGTGGGAGGCTGGTGCTGGTGAGGGAGTAAGGGGTCTTGGGTCATAAAGCATGTTTCTGGCTGCTCTCAGACCTAGATGGGGCCCTTCCTGGTAAATGACCTGCCCATACTGGCCAGTTGTGCATCTTTCTCTTCCCTTAACAGGAGGATGCTCACTAAATCTTGCTTGCCTTTTTGTTCTGGTGTAGTTTGTACGACATTTTGTGGAGTTCTGAAGTGGAGGATGAACTGAGAGCCTTGGAAGAGTCCAAGCCTGGAGTGAAGATCATTTCATGAGTGGTGACTGCCTGCAGAACAATGTCAAAGCAATGTCCTCTTCTTAATCTGAACTTTCATACGTAAAACTAATTAACTTAATAGGGAATTTTCTTGTACCAAAACCATTTGTGGATTCCCTGAGTGGGTGTCTGGGGGGCTGATTGACCTTCTCAGCATCTCTGGATGTACTAACTCTGAGATTCATGAAAGCTACAGCATCACTATCCTTGAAATAAACAATTACTGTCCTGTAGAAGTGGGTCTCTAGCCTTTAGGAGCTCTTTAATCCTATAATCCCTTCTAACAAATTAGTTGGGCTTTAAAGAGAGCTCCTTTCCCAAGGCAAGAGAACTACCCACTGCATTGTTACTGGGTGGTGCTTTCAATAGGTCTCTGGGGAAGGCTCTCAAAAAAACCTAAATGTTTTTAATCTAAAATTGTGCTCTCCCCTGTCTTTCCCTAAAAGAGTTCTTGGAAAAGCAGTGGTGGCCAAGGCACTAGAGAAAAAAGAAATGAGCAGCTGTTCAGCTATGTAATGTCAAAATTCATGCTTTTTGAAAAGTGATTTTCCTACAAACAAAAGATGCTGTGTGCATTTCTGCTAGTATGGGAAATGAGTACATGATTGATATGTTTGATCTGGCAAAGAGTGTTTCTACAGGAACTTTATACTTAATTTTTCTACTTATAAAAATAAAATATATCTGTATATTTCTCCTTTAAGACCAATCTAGTTACTTGTGAGCTGCAATACTACTAACACCTTGTTTTACTTATTTGTTTTTGGTAAGTCCCTAGCTGAAACATGCCAGGAAAAGATGTTAGTCAAGGCCTTAGGTAAAGAACAAGCCTAGAAGACATTTCAGTTTTCAGGGGACACCGGGATTTCATGCTCAGAGTTGTAATAAACCTTTGTTCCAACAGAAAATACAGCTGCTGCACACCTAAACCACAAAAGAATGAATATATCTTTAAAAAGATAGAAGGCAGAAGGCAACGCAGAAGGCAAGCCTGACATTGCCCTTGGCTGGCCTTGCAGGATGAATGCCAAAAAAAATCCCATTCCCCAACGTGTCCTGTAGTGGTCACTTGGTGTTTCCTTCACTGGCAAATTCTGTGTGGACACCCAAGGTAAAGGTGTCCTCCAGGCTTTGCTTTCTGCTGCTCACATTGATCCCGTAGAGGCCACAACTGGCTTCTCTTTGAACTAAGCAGTTTCTACAGTAGCCTTCGCAAACCTAAAATGGTACATGAGAAACAGCTTAGTTGTGTCTTCAGGCAGGTGTGAAGGATAGGATTTGGTTTTTTCCTAAAGGCATGTCTCTCATAGCTGCCCAAAATGCTACAAACCCACTCCTTTTTGCTTTGGTCTTCTCCATCAATAAAAACTTACCCATTCTAAGGGGCTCATAAATAGGCTTTTCAGTTCACGGTCTCTCCTGGACTTGGTGTGCCTGGATTAATTTCAGGCTGGGGGAGAAGACAGGGCTCCAGAGGGTAAAGAGATGTGTAGGGAGAGCCAGAAAAATTAGGCATCTGGGGGGGTGTAAAAACAGCCCTCTAAAAAGACACAGTAAATAGTATCAGAAGTGGATTTTCCCTGTCCTGGCTGCCCGAGGGGGGGCACTCTGCTGTCGCACTGCAGCTGCAATGCCTGGAAAACGCCGCCTCTTCCTCCCCCGCAGGCAGATGAGCATTGGGAAGGGTCTTCCAGCACGGCCCCACAGGGGGCGTTCAGCCTGGGACAGCCTGCTCCCACCTGGGGTGAAGCCGACGCCTGCCTTTGATCCCGGAGTGGCTTTGCATTTCCTCCAAGAACGCAGACAGGATTTGGAAAAGTCTCTCAGCAAATGCCACGTGTCCAGCTGCCAGCCACAGCAAGGAAAACCACAAGAGCCATATTTTGCCATCTCATGAGCTCAGGGCATCTCATGCCAGGCCAGCCTGGCAGAGCTCTACAGTTCCCCCCCGGATGGGCATGAATCTGTGCACTCAGAGCCTGTGCTGCGCTTTAAGACAATGTGAAGTCCTGTGCTTAGCTCTAAAAAGTAGGTATAAATCCCAGGATCCAGGAGCAAGCCCCTGTAGCAAGAGACACTTGTACTCACAAACAAGACTCAAGCAAGGATTTCTATTCCTAAAAGCGCATTTGTTTTTATTCATCTCTTAGTTGGTCCAACTCACTTCCCTGACAAACCTTGTCACAGCTGTGACCTTGGGAGAGCTGAAAGACACAGGAATTTGCTTCTGTATTTTAGATGTGTGGGTAGGTGCCATTTTAAGCTAAAGTAGTCAGGAACTGAGTCACAAACCTTTCATGTGGACTAGGTAGTAGGCTGGCAGGCAAAGCCTTACTCATATCAAGACCACAGCTGGAGCACTCAGCAGTTTCTGGGACACTGCAGTCACATCCTGGTTCTCAGGGCAAATGCTTGGACTCCCTTGCAAACAGTGGTTTGCAAGTACTGACTTTCTACCAGCAAGGGCTGAGTTTCACCTCATATAAAGAAACTTAAGGACAAAATTATGCAGCCAAAATAGAAGACTAAGAAATACCAGTATGACTTTCACTTTAAGCAAATATTAGAACCTTAAAAGACATGCCCCAGAGATTGAAATTCAGAGAAAACAGGTCTGAATTTTGGACCTCAGTAACAGCGACAGTGGTTTAGGGTGTAGTAAAACTTCAGGTTTTTCCTAGTAGTTTTAGATTCTACAGTAAATCTAATTTTTTATTCATCACAGCAGATAATCTTGAGCTGGGAGGTCACAGCGTGCCAGTTAACACTGCCAGAAGCAGTTAAACAAATATTACTGTCCTCACAAACAGTTTATACCCCAACCAAACCTCCTACTTGCTTTGGAATATCAAGTCATGGCTCCTCTGGCATCCCTGACTGCTCTCTTGGTGGCTGGGCTTTTTGGAAAGGAGTTCCAGCACAACAAGGCTCCAGGCTCCAACTTCAAATAATAGTGATGCTACCAGCAATTTCAGGGCTCCAGCTGAATCTGAAAGGGGAAATCAAGCCCACTGTGTTTGAAGAGTTAACCATACACAGCACCCTGCTTTGAAAACAGTGCTTGCCATCTGAGTCACTCCCAAACCTCTACTAAAACAGTCTAAAAGGGACTTATTGCCTGAATTCCCCTTTTGCACAGATCATTGTGATTTTAAATTATCATTTCCAATATATCTCCTCCTTTCTGTGTGCCAATTTAATCAGTTGCCTCTTCCTCCACCACACCTCCTTTTCATTTCATCTCTTTTACTAAAGGGGAAAAAACGGGGAAAAAAACCCAAACAAACCACTAAGGAGGAAAATCTCTCTCCCCATAAGGGAAGAAGAATTTTCATCTACTTTACCCATTCCCCTCCTCACAGCTGCAAATGAACCATGGACATTTCTCTTCCTGGAGCACAGCATCACAGCCCCCTCCTTACTGAGTGATGCCCACTCCTCTGACAGTCACACCATAAATGCCAGCCAGTTCAGTGCACTTCCACCTTGGCAAGGACTTGCAAATTGGCATCCTGATGAATATGTGAGGTTAGTCTTGCCTCTCTCAGCTAAAGCCAGCTGCATTCACCACGAGAGGAAAAGCAGCCCCCAGCAGGAGGAAGAAACTGTGCTGGGTCAGATGACTGCACAGATGATAAGCCTTTCCAAGCTAGAGGGCAAATCGGTGGCATGTAGGTTGCAGGACCATGTGGCTGGGGGGGATGGAAACTTTAATTGGCCAATATCATGTCAGAGCCTATCTGGTTTGCAATTAGAGGCAGGTATGCAGTGGAGAGGTGAATTGTTGGCACTTTCTCAAGCCCTTGAAGATGTTCCAAAGCAAACACTCAGGAAAAGTCCTAAGCCAGGCCATGCTGCCCTCACGCTGGCACATAGCAGCCCGTAATATCCAGAGGGAAATAAAGTAGCAGCACAGCTGTCACTTGCACTGGCACCCTACATGCAGCTCATGCAAATCCTCCTCTGCTGCTCCCCGTTTCCTGCTTCACTGGTGATTATCACATCCCAGGAACAGCCCGGTGCCATCGGGACAGCGCACAGACCCAGCACTGCCCACGCCAGCTTCTTTACATCCCCTCTGTGTTGCTTCTGCCTCATCTACCCTTCACAGAAACACTTAGTTCAGACCCCAGTTACGCTTGGCAGATGATTAAAGCACCTCTTTGCTCCTGGGTACAGAAGTGCTCTGCAGGCCATATTGGGATTGTCTGGGAAATGCTGCCTGCCTCCGTGACTTCTGGGTGCAGCTCAGCTGAACCAGCTCCTCATGGCTGGGTTGGAGGTGTCACTCATCTCTCATGTGCCGTAACTGCAAACCAAGGCATGAGGCTGCACTCAGAGATACTCAGAATATAAAGCACCAAAGAGCTTGCTCTGTGGCACTTCCCACAAAGAGGGAAAAGAAGACTCTTTTGTTCATCCCTGACTCCAGCGGGAAGTTGTTGCTTTCTACCCATCAGGCTCCCACGGGATCCATTTCCTGCTCTGTGCCACAGGATGCAAAGCAAATCTAAATTAGAGAAATACAGAGCATGCAGCCCTGTCTCCTAACTACAGCAGGATCAAAGACAGCTGTAATCCCACCAACGTGGGTTAGAGTCACCTAATGAATGCTCTGGGGAGGAAATCTGGCTGGATTTGGATCACTTGAGAGAAAGCAAGCAGAGCTTCCAAGGCTGGAGACAGAAAATGGGACCAATCCGAGAAATCTCAGGGAAGGTTCATTGAAGCCCAGGTGGGATGAGGAGTGAAAACCAGATGAGGGAGGAAGGAAACCACTGGAGGATGGTGTTCTACATCCTTTCTCACTTCCCTCCAGAGTTCTTGGCCCTGTAATCTCCATGTAATTTAGCACCATCTTCTGAAAGAGAGAACCACTCCTGCTTTTCAGATGGCTCATTGCTGCTAAGTGTTTCAAGCCTTTCTAGGTTCCTGGATTTTAGGCCTGGCAGAACTGAAAGGGTATGGGGTGGCTTTGGCACATCTGAGACTATGGATCTTGCTCCACAAGTGTGTGCAAAGATTAAAGAGTACTCACTGCTGGCATCAAGCTGCTACAGGACATGTTTGTCCAAAAAAAAAAAAAAAAAAAAATCCTACTGCTTTGGATAGGGAAAGTAGAGTTAAAACAACTGCATAGCAAAAGCAGGTGGAAAGCACATACTCTTGGCCCGTTCATTTATGCCGTGCCCATGAAGGGCTTGCAGACCTGGAAGGACTTCACAAGTCAATATGGATTGGTGTCACTAAGTCCAGCAAGGGGCTAGAATTGCTCTCCTGCAAGCCCCTCAGAGCTCAGCCTTTTCCTTCATGGCCTGCTGAGCCTCTCCCAGGACCTGCAAGGGAGCAGGTATGGAGCAGCTCTCATTGTGACTCTGACAGCTGGATTTTCCTAGCAGGCACCCAAAACACCAGCCCTCCAGAGTTTTGGTGGAGTTAATGAAGCAGCACCTCTCCACCTTGTTCCTTCCCCACGTATGCCCTGTTCTGACCTGGCTTCACCAATACTGGCTCCCACCTTGCTGAGTGATTTCTCTCTGGTGAATGACAGGGAGTTAATGAGTTTGTTTGGAATGAGAGTGTCTGCTGCAGAGATGGAGATGTGCTAAATACACCCTACACTGCAGCTGGGGATCAGGGGCTCACCTGGAGTCTCTGGCAAACAACCTCAGGAGAAACCCGAGGTCAACCATTAGAGTTTTGGAGCTAGAGTTATCGAGGACCAGAAGCCCACTATACTCCAGCTGAAAAAGAGATATTAACAGCCTATGAGGGAGTTCAAGCCACCTCAGAAGTTGCTGGGACAGAAGCATCTCCTCTTGGCACAACTGCCTGTCCTACACTGGATGTTCCAAGGAAACATCCCCTCAACACATCACACAACCAACGCTAGATGGAGTAAGTGGGTAGCACTGATTACACAACGAGCCCGAATGGGAAAACCTTATTTCCTAGGAATCCTAGAAGAGATTATGGGCTGGCCAGAAGGCAGAGATTTTGGAGCAGTGCCTGAGAAGGTGACTTGTGCCCAAGAAGCACCACCATATAACGAGTTACCAGAAAATGAAAGAGGCTATGGGAGCTGGGAGAGTGTTGGTAACACACCAACATTTTGGCTACTGCCAAGCAGTGCTGTCCCTGTGACATTCCTTCCCCCATCAAGGGGCTGGGAGTGGGCACGATCCTGGGAGGGGACACATCCAGGCCAGCTGACCCAAAGCAACCGAAGGGATATTCCATACCATATGACATCAACTCAGATATAAAAGCTATGGGAGGGAGAAGGAATTGGGGGCATTTGTTATCCTACCCTGTTTGCCTTCCAGAGCAACCACTTCACATGCTAAAGCCCTGCTTCCTGGGAAGTGTCTGAACATCCTTGCTGATGGGAATTAGAGATGAATGTTTCCCTTAGCTTATGTATGAGTAAAATTTTGTTTCTCTTTTTTTGCTTTACTAAACTGCCTTATCACAACCTAATAGTTTCCATGTTATTTGGCACACAACCAAATGACAGTCCTTTTTGGAATTCATTATCAAAAGAGAGAGGAACCCAAGACAATATATTTTCTACACAACACTGCACTTCCATTTCTATCCCAGTAATATCAAATCCTGCTCTTTCCCTCAAACATAAACCCTTCCTACATTCCATTTATATCATAGTAATAGAAAATATTCCTCTTTCACTCCAGCAGAAGCTCTTCCCAGGTGTGCACCACAAGTGCAACAGAGTCCAAAAATACTGGAGATGCAAAGTAGAATAGAATAACCTAGAACAGAATGGAACAAAACAAAACACAATATATTTCATATGCAATGTTGCACTTCCATTGATATCCTAGTAATAAAAATACTGCTCTTCCACTGCAACAGAAACCCTTCCCCTGTGTGCACCAGGGCCACCACTAGACCAGTCACAGAGATGCACAACAGGGAAGTGAGGAGATGAGCTCTTTGGGATGCAAGCAAAACCCGGTGGAGAGGTATCACAGTGTGGGACAGGGACCTTGGCTTGTTTCCTTGTGAATTAAGGGGAGCTTCAGAGCTTTTGAAGTCCGAGACTGAGAGAAGTGAAAACACTGGCAGATGAGTTCCTGGGCACACTGTTGCAAAATCTCTCCTCTCACCTGATCAATAGTTTTAACTTACTTCCTTCTCCTTTACCCATCTCTTAATTTTTTTACTGAAAAAAGTAATTGCAAACCATTCCCATACTTTCTTAATCCCCTATGACCAAATGGATCCAATTCTTCTCCCACTCCAGCCTGTGTCTTGGTTACTGGCTGTGGTTTCCAGTAAAATTTATTCCTCAAGTTCCCAGTGACCTTCCTGCAGCTGCCCATGGCTCACCGGGGGATGAGAAAGCTTGGGCAGGCAGCTCTGCAGTGGGGAAATAGCCAGCTCAGCAACAGGAGAGAGGAGGCAGCACCAAAATACCACCGACAGCTGCTAAGAACTATTAGAAGCTATTAGAAGGCTGCAGCTGCTCCTCTCTGATTAAGAGAAGAGACAAGGACAGAAAAAAAAGCATGGCAAGAGGGGGATTAAAATCTGAAAGAGCCTGCCCTGCATGGCCAGGGGTGAGAGAAGCAGCCTATGCTTGCTCTCCCTCTTGCAGCACAGACCGGGCTGTGCAATTCAGTCACTGATTAGCCTGAGCTAACACATAGCTGCTAAGCAAGGTCCTGCTCTTTCCAGCTCTTTCTTCCCACTGCCTGAACCAGGACTAGATGCTCGTGGAGGCAACCTGCCAGGGGTCCTGGCTGCACCACACAACCCCTTGTGGGCCCCCTGGCTCTACTGCAAAGGCACCAGGTCTAAACATACCTTGTTTTCTTACTACCACTGTAGGAACAGGAGAGAAGTTCAACATGACCAGACTATAAAAGATCCATACCTCTCTTTTCCTCTTGTCTTCATTTTCCTTAGGTGGAGTTGTTACAAACTGAGCTGAACAAGCCATGCTCCTGCCCCATCTCCTCCTTCAACAGGACCAAGGACCTCAGCAGCATGAATTCAGGACTCCTGCCCTACTACCAGAACCAGCCCACCCTTTCTTCCTTCCTGCATTCCCATCTGGGTCCAGCTGCTGAGGGAGGTCTCATCTCACATCTCCAGACTCCAGTGTGTGGTCCAGGAAGGCAAAGATGGGTGGTGAAGAACTGCAGCAGACCAGTCTGTGCAGACCAGTTTGCTCTCTGCAGGATGCTAAGATGGAGAAAAGCACCCTGACATGGGAAGTGAGACAGGGTGTGAGCTCAGTAGCCATAAAGAAGGGGGCCTTGCCCAGAGAAAAAATGTGTAACAGCTTCTGGAGATGTCTCCTTCTCTTACCCCTCTGAGGAACAGAGTAGGGCAGTCACCAGGCCTCACGGTACAGCCAGATGAGAGGCTGGCCCTTTGCAACATGAATAAGACCCCAATTGCCATCAGCAACCAGAGGGGTCAGAAAGCCCAGAACCCCCAAATCTCTTTCATTTTCGAATGGGTGCCCTACCAATTTCCTGGACATTTTATTTTTGCGCTCTGTATTATTGATGTAGTGTGGGGAATTGATTTCCCCAAAATCTGTGTTTCATTTTTCAACCAACTATCCCTGCACACGTTCTGCAGAAACCAGGGGCTGGCAGTAAGAGAGTGCATGAAACTGAAGGCTTTGTACTCTGAACCTCTTTCCACATTATGCCATGGTGCCCAGGAGCTCAGCTGGAGGCAGAGGGAAGAGGGTCACCCAGAAATCTGGAGTTGCACCACCAGCTGGATAAAGACAAGCTGGTACTGCACAGTTGGTACAAGCACACAGTTCTCCAGGTGTTAGCTAGAGGTGTAACCAGCCAAGGATTGATGGCTTTCCTGGGGCCACATAATCCTTTTCTGGTTTTAGGCACGTTTGCTCCTCCCAGGAGCAGCCAGCAATTGCTGGCAATTTTGGAGCAAGTGGTGCTCCTATAAGCACTGCTGGACTAGATGGCTTGAGGGTCTAAACCTGAATGGTAGCTCCCACGTGTTGCTACAGGTATCATGTTCCTTGACAAGTGTTCAGCTGCACATTATTTCAAAGCCCCTTTGATTTGGCCACTAAGTTTTCCTGGGGTAGCAAGCAGAAACCCAGGGAGCTTAGGCCGGACACAGGAAACGGCCACATGCTGGAGAAACAGCTGTGGAGGGGGGACACAAAGAGGGGACTGAGAGCTGAAGCCATGTGTGAGCACAGGCAGTGACAGCCCCAGGCTGCCATGGAGCATGTGTGGGCAACTGGCAGAGGATGTGCCCTTGTGCAAGGGGATTCCAGCACTCCTGGCCCTCCATACAGCCCTGGCAAACTTTGCATGGAGGAAGGGCAGGACTCAGCAAGGTCAGAGAGGTCATGGCCTCCACACAGCCTGTTCAAGGCGGTCTGAGAAAGGGGACAGGGTCACTTAATGCTGCGTGACGGTCAACAGCACGAGGTCATTAGCTGGGTGGAACACTTGCAGAAGAGGTTTTTTGGGTGATACCACTGAAAGAAAGCACCTGAATTTTACTTCTTGACACGGGCCCCTTTGATAGCGTAAGAGCCCAATCCTGATTTCCCCAAAAGCTTATGGTTGTGAATGGAAACACATGAACACAGGCCCTGAAGGCAGGTAGCATCCCTTGAATGAGTTCAGCTGTAGTCCATATGGATGCACAACTAAAGATAAAAAGACACTAGAAAGTTGATTGATTTGTCTAATCTCAAAAAAGTAATGTAGCTGGGAGCTTGAATTTATATTGAGATCCTCTCTGGCACCTCAGAAAGACATCACTGTTTTTTTTCCTAGTAGCCTCCCAGGCTTGGCTTTTTAGGACTTCCAAATTTTTTACAGAAAGAGTGAAAACAGAGACTTTGGGGCTATTGGAGTGAAACTGTCTTGGGGTGAGCCCTACTGTGCTTGCCCAGAACAGGTTGGTAATGGGAATGCATCCCCCACCTCTCTACTCTGAGATACCAGTCAGAGGCTTTCTATGGCAGTACAGCCATCCCCAAACTGAGCATGGGCACCTCTCGTGTGCTGCAGGCACAAGGGTCGTGTCTCATCTCTGACCTCTGTGCAGAAGCAATTTCTCCAGGGAAGGAAGCTGCTTCCAGCACCCAGCACTGGCAGGGCAAGAACTCGGAAGCACCAAGGTGGCCGTGGCTGTGGGGCCCTACCCTGTCTCCACGTCCAAGGGAACACCGGTGTGAGACACATCAGGCACCTGCCTACCTCACATCATCCTCCTGCTGCAGGAACCTGGGATGGATCCTCAAGGAGGGCTAAAGCTGGATCTGCTTCCCCACCCTTCGTCTCCCCACTCCAGCTGGATCTAATGGCTCAAATGTTTTCTGCACCCTGAAGCAGGGAGTTTAATATACCTGATGACATTTTTACTGCCATTAATTCTAATGAATCCTGGTATTCTTGCTGTCCATATCTATTTAGTCTTTCTCTGAATCTTAATGTATTTCTGCCCTTGGGAATTTCTGGGGCATGCTCACAGCATGTCACAGGGGAAAATAAATTAAAGAAAAACAGATTTTCACAGCTTAAAATTTCCTTTCACCTGTTTCACTGTCATGATGTGATATGAGAGACCCATTTATCATTTCCTATACTCCCAGTCTGTCTTATGACTGATTTCCCAGGCTTTCAAAGTGGCAGATTCCCTCATAAAAGAACCATCCTCTGACTTGCCTGCAGGCAGGTGTGGGTTGGAACGACAGTTTTCCTTTGTTTTGCATTTTTTCTTAGTGGCACTGCTTAAAAATCCTGCCACTATGCCCTAGTCTCAAGATATGTAAGGTTTCACCTTTCAAGAAATCTGTTAAATATGTGGAAGGGTTTTGCATAGAGTATCACAAAAATAAAAAAGTAAGGTCACAGAGGCTTACGTTGGTGTGGAAAGCAAGCCAAAGGAGGCCAGCAGAAAAGGGGAGGGAGAGGTGCTGAGTTGAAATGGGTGACCCTGCAGCCATCCCCATCTTCGCACATTTCCTCTCGTGCTTGCTTGCCCTACAGAATGTCTTCGGGTGGCAGCACAGGCCTGGCTCCCTGGTCCTCTGCAGGCAGGACGGAGGAAGCTTCGAGGAGGAAGATCTGAGGAAGGCTTTGATGCACTGCAGGCTGGAGGGGGTGTGTGAGCTGGGATGGGGTGTCCCCAGAAGCCAGTGTCCAGCTCTCTGGAGTTGGGCTGAAGTGTCCCCAGAGGCCAGTGTTCAGCTCTCCAAGGTGCAAAGCCCGGGCAGGGCCATGGCAGTGGGTGACAGCTCAGGGCTGCTTGCAGGAGGTTGGCTTCTGGGCAGTGGAAGTTCTCCAGGTAAATAGAATTGTAGAGCTGCAAAGAGAAAACAGAAAGGAAGAACTCTTTTTGTCATTCTCTGCCCGCTCCTTCCTGCAGAGGCCAAACATAATTTGGTTGTCTTTGGGGTCTTCCTCCTTTCATCCATGACCATTTTCAGCCCTTCCAGGCTTCCGTCTCCAAAGCTGTCCACACAGCAGCAGCAGCAGCAGCACTCCTTGATGTCTGTCACCCTGGCTGCTACTCTGGAGCAGAGGCTTTCTCTGGCCTCTTTGAGGATGTACCATTGTCTGAGTGTAGAGACAAATTCAGGAGAAGACACTCTGGAATGAGTCGTCTCCTCTAAAAAGGTTCCAGCAAATCCACCAATAGGAAATGAATACTAATGGATGAAAGTGGAAAAAAAAACCAACCCAACAGCTTATTAACAATCAAGGCAAGGGGGGAAAAGTAAATAAATGCTAGATATTAAACTGTCAGACCTTACCTCCCCCACACACCGGAACAACACCGCAAAATGCCGGGGAGAATACCCACTCATGATGTGACACGCGGTACAAGATGGCGCCGGCGTCTCCCTCAGGGAGAAGAGCTCGGAGAAGAGCTCAAACAGGAGCTTCACGCAGCAGTTCGGGTAACAGATGAAAACCCGGTGACTCTCTGGCCGGTCGACCTCCTCTCCACGGCAGAGGAAGCAGCTGGGCTGGAGCCTCTTGGTTTGCTTTCTCTCCCCGGCTCGGCTTCCCGAGGTTTGGGGCCGGAACGGAGCGGCCCCTCTCCCGCCGGTCCCGTTTCTCTGGTCTCGGACTAACAAGCTGTTCAGTTCACCTCAAAGATAGCTGAAGGATTGCTGCTGCAGCTTCTTCGAGGCCAGGGAAGGGAAGAATTTCTTGCCTGGGTTGACAAAACCAAGCTAGGCAAGCAAAACCAGACTGCACCGCAGCCTGGGACGTAAGGCTTCGGAAAAGCCCGCCAAAGAGCCCAAAGCTCCCCCCTCTCCCGGCCACACACCTTAAAGATACGACAACCATTTGGGGCATAAAGCGGACGGTCATTGAATAGATTATCATCATAAATCACCCCAAGACAACCACTTGCTCAGGTCTTCTACAGTGGACAAATTTTCTCTCCCAGACACAATATATTAAATTTCACTTGAAGTTCACCAGGCCTGTTGGTGTGCTGCCTTCACATGAGCATGAATGGACAACAGGTATGATTTTAGATGCAGCCAGGTGATGCTGAGTTGAGGAAGAAAAAAGAGGCTTATAACTAAATACATAGTATTTCTATATTAATATATATTATTATGTGTCTATAAAAAGTATTTAAATAAATATGTAAGAGGTACAGATAGTTGGGTAAATAGCTCTGCAAAAACCACCAGAAAAATATCACTGGAGCAAAGTACTATGAAACCACAGAGCCATAAGTTTCCTATCTTCCTCATGCAGATTTCCCTATCTCAAGGCAAAGGTGTGGAGAAGCAGCCAGCTTCTGGCTCAAAGGTGAACACACTACTCAGGAGACTGTTATTCCACCCTCAATATAATGAGTCAGTGTGTTTATACAGTTAAACTATTAAGATAATTTTACTCCTCAAAGTCTCAAGGCTTCCATAATTAGCCTCTGGGAATTTTAGGTTTGGAGCTATTAACATGAATTGGAGACTCATTCCTGTACAAGTGCCTGTCCTGGCTGTTGACCGTGTTTGACTGTTTTGGGGGATAGCTCTGACAGTGAACTGCAGGCTCAAGTCCTCACACAGCTTCTCCTGCCTACGTGTAGTAACTACAGGCAATGATGTTCTTGGGATTATAAAGCAGAATGCCCTACTGAAGTAGCAAAAAACGTTTTGGTGATCCACTGGAGAGTCCCAGGAAACACACAGTGACTGGGAGCTGTCTGAAAGCAGCACAGAATAGAGACATGAAGACTTTTCTGTTTGGTCTGGGTGGCTTCAGCAAGAGGGCTTAATTACCTGGGATTATTCCTTGTGTTTTCCAGGGTTTGTTCTTCCTTTTCCAGGCTTGGCTTTGTAGTGCCAGGCTCTCATGCAGGTACCAGCAGATTTGCATGAGCTCAGTGCGCAGCTACTTTGCTGGAGCTGTCAGCAGTTTTGGTGACAGAGCCGGGATCTGGCCCCGAGGGCCCAGTGCAAGTTCAGCTGGGGACCAGCGGAAGGTTTCAGCATCACCAGGGTTTCTCTCCACAGACTTCATGCAGTGCAATGAAGACAAGCTCTCCCCTACAAATGGCTGGGAGGGAGGGGCTGAAGAAGGGGAATTTCTCACTTTGAGCTCCTGTAGTTACCTGAGGGACAAAAGTGTCACACACTTTGCTTTTCTGTTAAAAACAGGCCTGACATCACCTTCTTTATTTAATGTTTATGTAGCCCTGGCAAAGCACCATGTAAGTGGACTTGAAGCAATGTGTCCAGTTCAAGCACACCTGAACACCAAAGTTCTCAGATCCCTTTTGTTCTACACTCAGATCTCCTCAGACTATGGCAAATCTGAGATTAATCTCTGGAGACAAATTTTGGGATCAAACCAGTTCAGCATCTAGTTGCAAGTCCTCTAAGCCACAGTTTCCAGTGCTATGCTGCCATTCAGGGAACTCTGAAAGCAGACAGGATGTGTCACTGAATACTTTGAGAGCTCTGGCATTCAAGACTTGGTCCCAGCCAGGAGAGTCTCCAAACAACGCTTGGCTGCTAGAAACAAAATGGTTATGGATTTGCCCCATTGAACAGCACCTTCCTTCAGCTGCTGGCCAGGAAAAATCATTTCGGAGGTGCTGGCAGACAGCCCGGGCACATGGATGCAGGATTGAGCAGCCTTTGATCGGCTCAGCTTGTTAATCTGCCCACGCGTGCCATGTGTCTCCTCCCCAGGAGCTCCCAGCTGCTTTGGTGCCTGGCAAACTTCCCATGTCCACCCTTCCCTCCCTCCTCCTCCCTAAGCACCTGCTTCCCATGGCAAGGGAGGGAGTGGAGCCCTGGCTCTCCCCTTCCCTGCCAGCCCAGTCATTGTGCAATGCAAGTGCTGCTCTCCAGTCATGTCTCCTCAGCTGCAAGGAAGAGACAAAAGGGAGCTGCCCTGATCATGAGCCGTGCATCAAGCCCAGGCATCTCTCCAACCATTTCCATGCTTTCCATACTGGGTGGGCCTTTGGCAGCCCTCCCACCATGACCCTAAAGTCATTCCTGACTGTGCTTCTCATGCCCCATACAGGCCCTTTGGGTAAACAAAAGCCACCCAAAATCTCTGCCAAATATGAGTCCTTCTTCCCCTGCCTGCAGCAGCCAGGCTGGCAGCTCCCTGCCTGTGCCCTGCTGGGGTCCCTCCTCCTGGCCTGTACAGCTGTCCTTGGGGACAGTGGCAGCTGCTGGGTCTGTCAAAGTGCTAATTTGTGATGGGCTGCCATGGGAAGGAGTAAAAAATGCTGAGACTCGCCCTGCTTGCCTGCCTGTGTACCCTCAGCTACCCTCCCTGGCAGGGGTGGGCATCCTCAGGAGCTGGTGAAACCTGTTGAGGACCAAGCCAGATCTGGATGGTGTTTCTCCCTTGCTGTTGACTTGAAAAATCAAATCTAGGATGATTCTAACCCTCCTGCTTGAGCATCATGACAGGGATGGTACAGTGGTGTTTGCTGGTGAGGTGAAACAGCCCACCTGCCAGTCCCCAGCCTTCCCCCACCATCCCTGCATGCCAGTGGCTGCTGCTGGGAAAACCAGCCATGCATCTTCTCTGGAAATAACAAGCATGTGATTGTTCCTAATCCGACCTAGCCAAAGCAGTCCTGATAAGAACAATCCCTCATCAGGAGTGTTCTGATGACCTTGGACAGAAGCTGCTGTCCCTGGCAACCATTCCCACCTGCACCAATACTCCTTCAGAAATATTTCCTATGAATACAGCACCCTACTCCTCCAGAAATGCCAAGGATCTTGCCCAAACTTTGCCTTTGACACACAGGGCCTAATGATGGGCAACATCTCCCGCTCAAACTGGAGTCCCAGAACAAGAGTGAACCATCACATCCAGTGAGAGGTCAAAAACAGGGAGTCAGGAAGCACCCCTAGCTGTGCCTGCCCCCACCCAACTGTGTCCCCCCACTACACCACTCATACACTCTGCATGGGGATATGATCCCTCTGACAGCTTCTCTGTGTGTTTTAAGATTCCTTCTGTGCTTGCCAGGACAGAAGTAGTGTGTGCTTGGGACAGCTCTGTGTCTGCTTCCTCGTGTGATGTCACACCATTGCCATATGGTCCTCACCCAGTCCCATCAGGTGGTGGCAGCCCACAGTCCCACCCAGGCAAGCAAAGCAGGGGGTTGTACCGACAGCCAGCAGTAAGAATTTGCACTTCCTTCCCCCTGTATTTACCCCACAGAAACAAAATGGAAATATGTGTTTAAAAAAACAAACTGCAGGGAGCTGGCAGGGGACCAGGTGTCACATCTGTGTCACTGTGTCAGCTCTTGCAGGGCCTACGGCAGCATCACCAAGACAACAAAGGAGGAGCAGTCGGTTCCCCTGGAGAACAGAGCAGCAGCCTGACCCGGCAGCCTCCAAGGTCTGCTTGGCTCTAGATAAGCATCTGCTTCCCCCAACAGCACTTATCTCCTTTTCCAAGGCTCTCATCATTGAAGCTTCATGACTGATTTACCTTTTCCAACAAACTAGCTGGGAGGTGAATATTATTTCATGCCAGGATAAGGGCACATTGATTGGACTCACCTAGAAAGCCTGTTAAAAAGAAGGAAGAGAATTTAAACCTGGTATTGCTCATTAGCTGCAGGCAGAGGCTTTACTCCATGTGGGAGTGCAGCTGATCCCCCTACAAACCATTTCTCACCGAAGACCCTGTTAGGAAACCATTTTATCCAACCACCCTGTGGCTGGGGCAGAAATGAGAAGATGAAAGGTGCTACCTGGTAGAAGCATAACATTTCCAATCCTGGGTTAAAATGAGGGGGTTTTTTTTAAAAATGGGAGATTGGGAAAGTGGAGGGGGTATAAAAAGTATCCCTTTGGAGAAACAGAAGTCTGAGTTCCTTATGCCTCTAGGATTTGGCGCAGGGATCAAAGGCAGTGTGTTTGGCCCCCCTTTGCTTAGTCTGTAGCCCTGTCTCCCTGCACACCTGCCCATGTCAAAGCTGAGGAGAGCCGAGGCTCAGCTTTTCCTTGCTGAGGAGCCACTGGTGCCCCACTGTGAGCACCCCCAGTGAGCTGAGCCTGGCTTTCTGCCCCAGCAGATGCAAAGATCTCACGCTCGCTCCCAGCAGCTTCCTTTTCCTGCCGATGCAGGGGAAGCCGGCACCCCGACTGCTGGCACCCCTCCAGACACCCCTGCTGGCACTGCCTGGCTGCAGCGAATGCGGTGGGGCTCGGACAACAAGTGCAACATATCCTCTAGCCAAAGGGAAGGAATTCCTGAATGGAATGCATGTACCATTCAGCTTCTGGCTCAAGCAATATCTTGCTGTGGTCCCAATGGGGATAACAGCGTGGCAGGAAAAACTGCCCTGGAAAAAAGACACGTGTGGGGGCTGAGGCGGGGAGAGGAAGGAGCAATGTAAGCAAAAGGAGGAAATGCTATGGTGAGCCAAATGAGACTGCAGGGAGAGATCTTCTTCATGTGCCAGGGATCTGGCCAAGCACCGACTTCACTTTTGTTCTTTGAAGAGAGATAAAGACACCGGTTCACTCAGCCCATGGCCCAAAGAACTTTGGGAACAAACCCTTCTGTTGCCCTCTCCTGGAGCCAGCTCTGCTCCTACAGAGAAGTTTTGCCATCCAACGACAGCTGGGCAAGAGCGAGAGAAAAAAATTAAATCGGAGTGTTTTTTGGTGCCCCAGCAGTTGAAGACCCCATCTGACATCTTAAAGGCACCTAATTTGTCCTGAAGTTTGGGTACATCCAGAAAAACTCAAGCTTCACCAGAGTGCCATGTTTGGGCAGCTGACTGCATGTTGAATTTCCCTTATTCTCACTCAAAAGAAGACTGCAAATGTTTCTTGCAGCCTTATTTTCAAGGGCAGCAATTGAACAGGTTTTTTTTTTAATTTTAGTAAAGCAAGACTGGGCAGTTGGAAATGTTCACATTTCAGTGAGCATTGAGAAGAGGAGTCCTGAAATGAATTCAGGTGGTACAGACTGCAGCATGCCCTGTGTGCACACAGGGTTTAGAAATAGAAATTTTTAGAAATAACTATGGTGCTGGTGCCCCAGACTGTTTATTGGCCAATTCATGCAACAGTTTCTCTTTGTTTACTTAAGATTAGGTCCTATCATCCCAGTCTCCAGGTTGTTTAGTAGGGAAATGGTACATTTGTGCCTTTTTTTAAGGCTTTCTGCATGGGGACTCAGGGGTGTTCAGGGCTGAGACTTTGGAGATGTCCCTTTCAGCATCCTTGTTGCTTCAATAGCCCTGTGTTGTACTGAGCCATTTTCCTAAGTGATACAGTGTGGGAATTTGAGAAAATACTGTCAGCATGCAGTCTGAAAACTTGGTATTCTCACTCAGTGGAAGTAAAACGATTCCTTCCCTAAGAGAAGTAGAGACTTATGTTTTTGGGGCAAAACCACACTAAACGTGTGTCTTCTGGGGAATGTCCTTGATATCTGTTTTTAAATGTGTGTTAATGAACAAACCAGTGCCTCCAAGCAGAGTCACGGCTCCCAGAGGAACATCTTAATCATTAACCATAAAATGCGCGATTTCCCTGCAGCTCAGAGAGCAGGAGTTTAGATGGAGATCTCGTTAAGGGCCATCAGGAAACATCCCAGCTCCAGTGCTTGGGAGGGCACTGAGCAGGGACCCCTCACAGCCCATGGTGCATTATTGCTTACCTTGACTGAAGATGTTCCCCCCCAGTTACTGATCTACAGCAGGCACAGAACTGCACTCTGATTTACATCCCAGGAGGACTTTAGTTTGGTCTCTTTACAGCTTAAAAAGAGGTTTCTGCCCTGGATTCCTCTTATTATCCCATTTTAATCAAAAGTATCCAGACTTTGCTGAGCTGTTCTCAAGTTCAGTGGTTTTCAGATCTGCCCTCTAGCATGCAGGAGGGAGAGTTCAGGTCAACCCCAAAAGGAGCAAGTAGGCTCACAAAAACTCAGAAGGTTTTTAGTCAAGGCATCCCCAAGCTAAGGTGGGGTTTTTATTTGTTTCTATGTTTGTTGGTTTTTGTTACGTAGTCAGATGTTCCAATGGGCCTGTGCAAGTGTGGGAAAGCTGCGCTGTGTGAAACAAGTGAAACCCAAGATGTGACCTCAGAAGGCAGAGTTTGCTTTGATTTTCTTAAGGCTGAGGACAGGGGAAACAGTGAGAGCTGGAGGCACAGAAGTCGAGCTGCAAGGACGCTGCCCCAGGGGATGATCGCCCCCCTTTGTCAGCCCAGCATCTCTATCAGCTGCCCCACAAACACTCTGACTCCAGTCAGTCACGTGTGCTCCACAAACAGAACATTTGCTTTCAAATACTGAAGCAAAAAGCAGTTGCTGAAAAGGACATCCAGGTACCGAATGGCCTGGAAAGAGAGGGTTGGTTTCTTTTAATGTCTGTGTGTACACATCAAGCCAGCTCTGTAAACAAACTGGTGCCAGCAACTGAAAGTTCCCAGGGTTTCCAGCAACAGGAGGGGGAAACTGGCACAGAAAAAGAAAAATCAAAGTCTGCACCATCACCAGGCACATGGGAGCTGAAGGAAGAACAGATTCAGGTAACTGGGCCAAAAATGCTCTCTGTCTTTCACCGTGTGTTTACAGATCTTGTGCAGTCCTTTCCCTATACCTTAATGCAGCATCCAAATAACTTTGTCCTAGAAAGGGGAGACAGGGCTAAACAGCTTTTTAGTAACTCATCACTGTTCACAGAAATCTTGATCTAATAAAAGTATGGATGCATTGGTAACAGTCAGTTATCAATGATCAGTCTTCTGTTCTGTATTGGTGGCAGGTAGTGGTTAAGCCAAGAAATCTGTAATTCAGCTAGGGCTTAAGGAGAAAGCACTATTAAAATAACCTTTCCCCTTTTGAGTGACATCCTCATCTTCTGTGGTGGGATTAGAAATCCTACACAAAGGGCAGTTGGCCTTTACATCAGCTGCCTGCTCCTGTTTCTTCAGGGGGCCACTCATTCTTCAGGGAGGATGCAGGGAAGACCAGTGAGTTCACTCCCAGTGACCTGAAAGCCACTGGGAAATATAGGTGGAGCTTGTGACCAAAGCTTCCCCTGGGGAAGGATCAGAGTCAGGATAGGCAAAGCTATGTTGCAATTTCTGGGACAAAAATGTGCAACTAAGCTATTGACCCACTGAACTCTAGCTACAAGAAGAGGACAAACCAAGTAGAAACACTGAGCTCCACTAGACCCTGAGTCCTGCTCCCTCAGGTCAGGTTCTGGTGAACACCACTTAGAGCTTGAAGGTAGCTTCTTTAAACATCATCATCTACTGCTGTTTCAGCTGGAAGCATAGCAAGATCCACAGGGTCATCTCCAGGCTGACCCAGTGAAGATGAGCTTTTAAAGCCCGATTTCCTACATCTCCTGCCCAGTGTCTTTGCAATTTTACATGTGTTTCTTGAGCCAAACAAATCATCCCGTTACACTTCTCAGAGGTCAGCAAGCTTGTACTCACAGAGCATCCAGTTTTGCCAGAGCCCATGCAGTGATGCAATAG
Organism: Corvus kubaryi; assembly: GCF_017639235.1. Classification (NCBI taxonomy): domain Eukaryota; kingdom Metazoa; phylum Chordata; class Aves; order Passeriformes; family Corvidae; genus Corvus; species Corvus kubaryi. Next base: position 7,649,468 of record NW_024581131.1, read on the forward strand.
CAGCAGCTTTCCAAAACAAAGCTTGCTCGATGGATGCACGATGCCAGCCTTACGCCGTTCTACCACTGAAACAACCCGTGACGCACAAGTACTGGAGGTAAGGTTAGTCCTAGAGCAAAATATTCTGTGAGAAGAGAAAGCAATTACCTTACAGATTTGGTCAGATCCCTGCCAAGATTTCTGGCCCATTGCACTGTTCAGTGATGACTTAGACTTGACATGAGGAGTCCAAAATGTGACAGAAGAACAAAAGGTCCTCAAGGTAGTGTGAACCTGCTTTTTATGCCAAAGGCAGGAGTGCTAAAATGGGTCTGATGCAAACCCATACTGGAAGAGTCCAACTGAAAAAGCTGTATCCAGAGACTTAATTTACAGCTGAATTCTGAAAGCTCTAGTCTCTCCCACAGGTGAAGATAAAAGTGAAACATTACTAGGAAGTCTGACATCTGAGATAGAAACTCTTTGCAACTACAAATATTTCAGTGGGAAAGAGTAGTTTTGTTAGTTCTCTGGATGCTGCATTATTACATTGAGCAGCAAGTGAAAGCAAGAGGCCTAGTTTGGGTGCTGAAGAGAGTGAGGATGCTGGCATCCCCTTCCTCAGGGCATTCCTCCCCAGAGGACCTTTGCTGGACATCCCCACTCCAGCATCCAGGTTCATTTGAAGCCACTCTCTTGTGTTGGCAGCTCTTGCACAGTGCCAAGCTGACAACCTGAGTGGCTGTGAGCCATGAAGCAGCCAGGCAAAGGCAGAAGCAATGTGAGCTGGAGATCAGGAAGCCCCGTCCCTGGAAGATCCATGCTTCTGTGTTGCCACCTTGCTCTGGCACTGAGCATCAACTCACAGTGCCCTGGAGGGGCCATGGCAGAGCAGGGCCCTGAGGATGCCCAGTGAGAATCAGTGACTTGTGCAACAAGGGCATTTTAAAACTGCTATTTACAGCCTCTCTGGTTTTGTCTTTCTTTTCCATCCCTTCCTCTTTTTTTTGTCTTTACTTTCTTGGGAAGTGAGAAACAAATTTTGACAGAAACTGTGGTTTTGCGTACAACACAGCTGGAGCATTCAGCCATGGAAACTTCTGCTTAAGTATGACTTACTAGTTCTTATTTTGTCTTCTTTTGATTAAATCAGAAGATCATAGCCATGAGATCCACTTGCTCCTCAGGAAGCATCACTACCTGTGAGTTACTCAATACATTTGTAGGTGTAAAAATTACCTTTAATATTTTATAAAAGCCTGCATATTTCTAACTAAACCTAGAAAAGCATAGGAAAAAAATCAAAACTAGTTGGCAGAGGTCAGAAAGGAAAATAAATGAAGACATTAGGAAAAAACTTCCTTTTTACTTTAGGTTGCTCATGCTTTCAGACTGGAGTGAAAAGATCTCAGAGAATTTAAAAAACCTGAAGTTTGTGTCTTGAGCCTCCATCTAAAACATAATTCAATGTAAATGAATTATGATTAAAAAATGAAAAAAAATTATTCATCTTACTTCTAAAGACAAACCAGTATTTTTCCAAACAACTCTAATGAGGGATTTGTGAAATAACCATTTGTCTTTGCAGCTGTAGCCTTCTAATTAGACTTTCATTCTAAGGTGAATTTTTAAACCCTTCAGACCTGAGACATTACACACAGTCCTCTATAATCTCTTCCTGAGGAAATTATTGTATTATTTTGTGTTCTTTGTGTTGGGTAATTACAGCAGGCTTCTTTCCTCCTTTCCATTCCTTGTTCTCTTTATGTACATTTGCAAGGGATTCATAGGGCCACAGTCTCTGCTGACTTCTAGAGTATTATTCTTCAGTGAGATGCAGCAAGAAGAGAGGGATTATTCAGCATGGAGGATCTGGGTTTTTAACACAGAAACTGCAGTGCCCTTTGCCTTCAATACATGTATCAAGACAAACACAGCATAGCAGCTGCCTCACAGGCTGTAGGAGGAAGTGCAACGGCAGGGAGAAAAAAAAGCACATGCAGAGGAAACTGAGAGTTTCCAGATGGCAAACACCAGAGCAGAGGTCAGCAACTGTTTGAGATGATTGCAGGCCATGCTTTTCCTCAGCCCAACCAAAGGCTGAGTGTCCTGCTGGGGAGATCTCTGTCTCAAGACAGGCAACAGGTAATGCTTCAACACTGTTCAAAGCTGTGCCTTTTTGGGGCTACTGTGTTTCTCACTTGGTGGGAGCTGGGAGCTTCTCATGGATACCCTCACAAAATGTCAGAGCTCTTTAGACAGCAGTTTCCAGCCCTGACTTTAAAGGGCCTTCAAAGTTGTGGGCTTTGAAAATTAGGAAAGATGGCTGATTCCCAAGGCACATTTTATTTCCAGAAGGGAACAATGAATAAAAGTAACATTCTCTAGGACTGGAAGCAGAGGCAGCATCTGTAAGGCTTTCTGAGAAGATATTTAGTCCAGCATACTGGGCTGGAATTCAAGTGCTGTGTGCTGTTCCTGGCTCTGCCAGAGCCTGCCTGTGACCTGTAACAAACCCCCTCACCTCTGCTTGCTCTCTTGCCTTTTCTAACACCATTCCTCAGTGCCTATACCACATCTCAAATGGCTTCTGGTCAGGATGTTTTCTCCAAAGGCAGGACTCAGTGTATTCATGCAAGGCAGACTGGACTGCATTCAGACTTTATTGGCTAATCCCTATTTAATGAGACTGGTAAGAAGTCATGTATATATATACACACACACACAGAGCCTTGTTTGCACATTATAATACAATGGCACTTAATGCTGAGGCAATAGGAGCTCTGCATACTCTGGAAATGAAAGCCATAAAAAGTGAATCTTGCATTAGGAAAAAAAAAAGTAGCCTGTTTTTTAGTGATCAGCTTTGTTGCCTGGGTACCAAGTACAGAAGCTCCTTTTTGCTTCTTGCCAGGAGCCTGTAAGAGTATGCTGTATTTTATTTCAGTCCAGAGCCATTATGGCCATTTATCCATCCCCACAGAAGTGCTCCATTTGCTGCTTCACATAGACCCAGGCTGGCATCAGAGACAGTCCTCCCTGCCTGGTGAGGGAACTCACCTAAGGGTGCCTCAAGGATCTTTCAAGGAAGGATTTGAATTCTCAAAAGCATTATTGTCTTGGTAAGGCCCAGAAAACAGTGATCCTTCATCTACCTGCTTTTCTGTAAGCCACTGAAGGAATACAAGGCTGTGCTGTCCAGCAGCTGATGGCTGTAACAAATAGGATAGCTGAACTGCAGTGGAGAAACCGCAGCAGAGACTGCTGGACTTGTGATTTTACCAACCTGGAAAAGCTGTGATGACTTGCTGATGCAGTGTGCAGACAAGACAAGACTGGTGTCTTGAGGCACCAGCAGATTCAGTGTGATTTAACACAGCATCACTCATCAGCTGAACCTCAGGAACTCAGCACTGCAGTTGGAAAGCAGAATACATAAACCTCAGAGGTGCTGGCACTTGGGCTAAGGACAATCACCTTTCTTTATTCTGGGAATGAATTTGCTTTCTCATTTTCTATTGCAAATCAGAGGATTCATTCTTCAGTTCCAAATCCTAGAGACTCTTGCAGAATTAAGCCAGGTTCCTGCCTTCCCCATCAACATGTCTAATAAAATTGCAGGACATATTAGGTCCCTGAACACCACAGCTGCAAGCCCCAGTGCCCTGAGGGGCTTCCACAGCCATAATCACCGAGGAGAAATAATTACATCCACCCAGAGGAGTGAAACCCAGCTGATTCCATTTAAGCTGCAGTGCAACCTCAGCCAAGTCAATATGCAGGAAAAAGCAGAAATTCTTATTGATAATAGTACTTTTCAGAGTCACAGAGAAAGGGTGTTGATTAGCACAGTAACATTTCCAGGTTTTTCAGAGCACTTATCACTCTTCCAAGCTGCGGTAAAGAAAAGTGCCAAACGACCCTGGTGAAATTTTCCCAGAAGTATCTTCAGTGCTGTGGAAACAGGGATTTTCCAATAAGGGTTCTTCTGACCCGTAAGTGAAGAAGCCTAGCAGTGAAAACACAACAGTTCTCAAACAGGAAGAGGTCAAAACACTGGTAAATCTCAGCTTCTTCCCACTACAGGAAATACCTTTGCATTTGGTGGAAAGGCCCAGAGTCACAAAGAGCAAAAGCTGCTGTTGCTTTTTGCCAGTTTCTCCTTGCAAAATGTGTTCCCTGAGGAAGGGCTGGAAATAAACTTCTTCCCTAATCGATTCTGTACAGAACAGCAACTCCAAAAATAGTGTCATTCTATTTAGTAGCATCACCACTGTCAAAGACGTTTAATTTACTAATTGATTGCATCCAATTCAGCCCAGAAACACCTATTTTTCCAGTTAAAAGAGAAGGCCCTAAGACTGTGCAAGGAAGATCCTTAAGGAGATGTAGTGAGCCACTTTGAACGTTTGTATTTTATCTTACAGTAAGTGGTTGTAGGAGCAGTGGGGGTACACACCAAACTGGACCAATTATCCACTGAATCACCTCAAAGTGGTGGCTGAGATGAGCTGTCTGGCTAGACAAGCAATAGTTTCATTTAAAAGTAAAAAGTTTTGTTCTTTTAACTCTTACACCAGAAGTCACATTTTCACCAGTTAATAGCAGGTCCAGAGACAAGAATTCACAAAGTGGAAATAAACCCCAGCAGTTTCAAGAAGGAGCTCAAGCACAAATTGTTTTTACAAATCAACTGAAAGGAGGATCAATCAGTAGTTTTTAAACTGCCTTTCTGAAAAGCAAATCAGCTTGACCATAACCATTTTGAGGTTAAAGAACTAAGAAATACTTAACTTCCTTTATACTAAATCTTATTAAGTGCCAGCACATTTAAATTGCTCCTTTATCAGTCTATAAATCAGCTTTAACATTCAGTGACTATGTGTAAGAAAAGGTTTTACTCCAGTTCCTTTTTCTACTCCAGGTTCTCCAAGAAAACAGAAGGAACTTGCCATCAATAAGCAAGACTAAAAAAAAATACCAGGAAGTGACTAAGCATTGTCTCTGCTCTGGAGTGTTGACTTACCTATGTCCCCACTAAGTGTACCACACAACACTTAGGGGCATCTCACACCTTTTAAAAACCAATTCACATTACAAAAGACACAAGCTGGAGCATGCTTTGCTTCCCTTCAGGGTCTTTCCTCACCCTGAGAGATCACAGTAGAAGTGCTGGTGTACAGCTGCAGTTCTGGGACTTACCCAAAGCATCTCACCAGGGAACTTGAGTTTCCTCTCTGAATTTAAGAGGCACCTCAACTCCCTGAAAGAGGATCACCTCCAATCACACCTTTTATTACAGTTAGCACTACTGTGACTGAATCCTCTTCCCTATTTGGTTCTGAGAAGCATGAAATGAAGTGATGAGTCAGGCTCCATGGGTGGTTTCTCAAGAACTTGAATTTACCCTTGGAATACTTCCCAAGAATCCAGACACCTATTACATATCAATAATATTTTCAACTATTCGCAAAGTCTCATTCTGAACTGTGTGTTCCCACCCCTTTCCCCATACTGCCATTTCCACTGGGTTTGCTGTGTGCAACAGTACTGTAAATGAAGCCTTCAGCAGCCTAGAGGAATTACCTGGGCTGTGCATACTGGAACACCACATGAAATGTTTGTGGTGAAATTCAGTGTGTGCTGGTACCTTTTACCTTTGCTTTGAGGGCAGTCAACAGGGCAGATACAGTGAAGTGCTTTAACTAGAACTTTTCCCACCTCTAAAGCTGTAGACTTAGAAACTGATGTTCAGTCTGCTTTTCATCACTTGCTTTAAACACCTTTCTTTCTATTAGAATTCAATTATACCATAAATGCTGAAGACACATTGAAGTAGAATATACAGGCTCAGTGCTCTAGGATATATCTCAGTCTGCCTTTGCAAGGATCCAACAGAGATTAAGGCCAGAAACAGCATCTATTTTATCCTGCAGCTGTAACAGAGACTCAAGAATATCAACAACAGTGTTTTTAAGTGCTTTATATTTATTATAAAGTATTAATAACTGAATGTATGGAAAATGATTCTCTGTACAAGAGAGTAACATGACAGCTTTTACAAGTTCTGCTATACAGTACATGAAATGCTGCACATTTTTTCAGCCGCTTCGAACAGTATTCGCTATACAAGTCAAAAAGGGTAAACTTAGAAGTTTGTTTATAATACAGTGTGTTAGAAAGCACAAACAAGTAACATTCAAAATAAACAAGCTCCCAAAAATCAAAAGAAATCTTTAGATGGCATGTACACAGATTATACTCAAGTTTCAATATACATGTTATTGTTCCCCACAAGATGCTCCACTTTACTGGATTCCTGGAACATGATGAGAATTGAAGGTGCAAGAAAGGCACCTCTCAAGCCACATAAGAACTGGATAGGCAGAACAGCAATTTCCTGAAGTGTTCTCCACAGTCTTTGGCTCTACTATTTATTACAGCCATATACTGTGGCAACACAAGAAGAGAGACGGGCCTCAACTACCAGTACTGTCAATGCCAATCCAGTTATCTGGGGAGCTTCTAGAGCAATTCAAGGCACTCTTCCCAGTGCTGCCAGCCCACAGAACCCCCTGTGCAGGACACAGCATTTTAAGAGAACAACCAGGCTGGGCTAAAGCATGTTCTTGAACAACATGGAACGAACAGTTCAAAAACTCCTTCAGAACATCCAGTTCAAAGTTCATTTGTACTTCACTTCCCAGGCACACCAGCCTAAGAGAAACATTCGTGTGTGTCACTAACACTTTAAAGCACATTGCTTCAATGTGTTGAGTTGCTTCTGGTTAAAGTGGTGTAAGATAGCAGCAGCTTTGAAAATAGTGTTCTTGGGGCATGGTGAACCTAAACTCACAGTAAGTTTTTAAGCCTACTTCACAGTTTAGCAGTTGTCTCCTTTGCTTTTCCTTCTCCTTAAGAGGGAGTGCCTACAATGAATCAGCTTTTACAACTGTTCCGCTTACAACACAAACCAGAATGCCAACACCTCCCGAAAATGTACTCACAGTAAGTTTGCTCTGATGCATGTGGTATTGACACTTAATTGTAAGCTTCTCCCATGATACAAAATAGCTTCTAGATTGAAAAGACTTAAAGATATTGCATGGTTGTATTTTACTTTTGCCTCCCAATCTCATTCCAACTATTTACGGAACTGTAAACAAGTAATTTTTATAGTCCTCAGCACTGTACACCTGCATTCCCAGGAACTGGAATTCAGTGACACCTTCATTAGAGATACAGTAGCCTAAGCACAGTGAAAGTTCTGTCCAGCTGCCCTCTTCATACAGTAACCAACAGGCCACTCCCCCCACATTCACACCTTCAGCTTCCTCTTCTGATCAAAGTAGGCATCAAATCTGGATAACGCATATTCCTGGAGAAATAAAGGACATTCAGTACTCAATACAGTAAACAGCTGTTTTCTTTTTTGGGATGGGGAAACATAATGAAAGTATTAACTGTGTTAGTTTCCTAATCCATCATCTCAACGCACTAATTAGCTCTATTCAGAGGGATAATCTCTCCAGAGGTGTTCTGGCCTCTTAGAATTTCCTCCAGTTTTGTTTAAACTCTTAACACAATTAGCTGCTGCCAAAATGTCATTTAAAAAAAGGTACTAAAAAAGGCCAGGACTTCACTGAAAAGGCTGGCTCCTGCAATATTTCCTGCAAGATACTCCATGTACCTGCCAGTCCTATCACTTTCCAGTACACCAAGCACAGACCAAGAGCCAGACTGATCAGTTTCTCAGGTACAAGCTGCTACCTGGCACAGATACTGCTGCACGCTGAACATCACCATGGGACAATGTGTGCACTTCGAGTACTCAGTTCAAAATTCTCACTGCATGTTGGCCTCTCTCTTGCTTGGGATGTCTTACTGCAGAATAATGCTGCACTGCACGGCCTGACACAAGGCTATACACTCTCTGCATAACAATGGGAACAATTCCTGAAGTTTTTACAGTCTTAGATGTTCTTTACATTCTTAAGGAAAGAGCACAAACTAGTAACAAATGGATTTTTAAAAGCTTTACTCCCCTTAGAAGATACCAGTTACTGTGAGAGGCCATTTTATTGCCTTTTCAATAATGTACCACAGGTTATTTAGATTATTCATTTTCAGTTGTGTAAAACTACAATTAAAAAGCTTACCAGGTACCCAAACTCAATGGATGAGATCTTTGCTTGTATAATAGACCACAGACCCCAGAAGAAGTGTGATGCAAGGGCAAACCTGAAATTACAAGGCTATGTTATTGAACTAAATACCAGCTAAGTCACAACACCTTATTTCAACGTCCTCTTAGAACAGGATTCCCTAGTTTGGGGATGTCCACGTTTTTCTTCAACTATGATACCATAAAAATAATTCCATTAGCTTCCCCATGAAGAAGTATTCTGTTTACTCCACTATTAGTGTATATCACATATCTAACACCACAGTGGACAGATTGTTCTTTGCCACATATAAATAGCTTTCAATCTCTCTTGGCTCAAGTTCCTCCACCCAGTGAAATATATATAAGTACAGGTACCACAGTGAAGTCTGAAGATACAGTTGTACAGGAAAGTTACCTGTTAACTTCTACCAACACTACTTCTTCTAGTTTGGACTTCTCTTCATTGCTCAGATTTTCAAAGCCATCTTGGAATGCAGACAGGTAACTGGAAAGGAAATGAAGCTGGAAGGCAAGTAAACAACTGAGTTACAACTTTTCATCTCAAGATAGATTTGCTTCTTTCAGACCTAGGCACACTTTCTAGTAAGTTGGCATTTATTTTTCCAAACATGAACAGTGTTGGACTTAGCTTTAAGATTAATGGTGCTTCCAACAATTGCTTGAAAGTCTGGTTTAAGAAAAGCCATAATATTAGGACAGGCAGCATAGTGCTATTGCCAATTAATTTCACAGTTGCAGTTTACAACTACTGGACTTTTTGCAGTGGATGGCTACACAGCACATAGTAAATAGTCTATCCTGAATAGCTATGAAGTTCCTATGATTTTTAAAGCAAAGGTGGTCAGGATTAGAGGAAGTATTACACTTCAGGAAGTCATAGAGGAAAGATCTTGAGACACAGTAAGTCCAAAAGAACTGAAAAAGAGTTGTGAAGACTGTGGATATTGGCATTTAATGATGTCTTTTGTGTCTACCTGTTGTTTCTTTGAAGGATATTTAAGAACACTGGCTTTGAAGAATGGGTACTTCTCATACGAGTAATCATACATCCATTCACAGAAGTGATTTCCAATGTCAAATCCTCTGAAAAGAAATAAAGACAAAGTACCTCAGTATTTGCAAACTAGCAATCTGGGTTTTTTTTTAAGCAAACCCAAAATCAAGTTTTAAAGCACTGGGCTACTCAGAACTTACTGCAGTTTTGCTGGAGGTAGAGAATTCATAACCAGAAGACAGCTTTTTGCAAGTTATTAAAAACAATTAGTAAAGAGGGGCAGTTAAGAATGAAACCAGCTACATGAAAATACTAGACTTTGCTATCCAACTTTATACCAATGGAGACAGTAAAAATACTTGAGTATGCACTACATCTCAGCATGAAGTCAGACATCTCTAACATTGGCATTATTGCAGGCAAAGAGATAATATCCACAGTTTTCAACATATTCCACTTTTATATTATTGGAATTCACTGTTTCATTATGTTCCAGCTATGATAATGTTTCATCCTAGGACTATACACACTTAGATCATCGTTAAAAACACTTAACTAGATGGTTGAGAGAAGAAAAAAAAAGCATGTTGCATAACCATGTAGTGAAAAAACTTGTATTCTCATCTCCATAGATGAAAAAGCCATTAGAAAGGACAGAAAGAAAAAACACAAAAGCAAAGCTGCCCTACATACATATGCACATGAAATCTACCCTTCTCCTCAGCTTCCCACTAGAAAAATTTTGCCATGCAAGCAAGAAGCCATTTGTGCATAAACAAGCCCTCCAGTCTGAACAACGAAGGAGCCCCAACAACTTTGCCTCTGCTGTGTGCCTAAATTCAACAGCATCAGAACCAGAGCTGTTTTGATTAGTTATATTTGCTAACCACAACTAACAGAGCAGAACACAATTTGCTAGAATATACAAGCAATCAGTAGTGCAGCACTTGGCCTCCCTGTAGCATGCAGAAAGGAACAGTTCCATGCTGAAGAGAAAATGAAGTGTTTACCGGTAATTATAGCTGCTGTATTCAAAGTCAATGAGCATCAGCTTTTGGTTTTCTGAACTCTCTCTGCCTTCCAGAAGTAAGATATTACCTGAAAGTTAAGATAATACTGCATATTTAATAATGCAGGAAAACCAGAGAAAAGTAATACTGTGTATCTCAAGGAATGTTGTTCAGCTAATCCCAGTTATCCCTTATATCTGCACAGAAGAATTATAGGTGTGCTGGTCTTGGCAGGGGTAGTTAACTTTCTTCATAGTAGCTGGCACCAGGCTACGTTTGGATTTGTGGTGTTGATAACACAGGGATGTTTTTGTTACTGCTGAGCAGTGCTTCTGGAGAGTCAAGGTCTTCTCTGCTTCACACCCCATCCCAAAAATGGACTGGGGGTGCAGAAGGAGTTGTGAGGAGACACAGCTGAACAGCTGACTTCAGCTGACCAAAGGAATATTCCATACTATGATATCATGCTCACTATATAGAGTGGGAGGAAGGAGTAAGAAGGGATGTTTGGAGTGATGCTGTTTGTCTTCCCATGCCACTGTTGTGTGTGATGGGGCCCTGCTCTCCTGGGGATGGCTGAACACTGCCTGCCCGTGGGTAGCAGTGAATTAATTTCTTTGTTTACTTTGCTTGTGTGAGCAGCTTTTGCTTTCCCTAATTAACTGCCTTTATCTCAGCCCACGAGTTCTCACTTTTACCTTTCCAATTCTCTTCCCAATCTCACTGGAAAGACTGAGTGGCTCAGTTGCCAGCTGGTTTTAGTTAAACCACGACAACAGGAAAAGCCAAATTGCACTGGCTGTTCACCAGCTCTCTGGAAGTTGAGATATGTGATAAACCTTGTAAAGCTGAAAGCAAGGAAGTTTTTTCTGTACAGGGAGAGGCAGGTTTATTCTCCCAAGGATCCTGTTTCCACAGTTTACCTTGCAGCTGGCTCAGGTGGCCCTGTCAGCCTTAGCAATCCATGCTGCATTATTTCCACAGACTGAGATCTCTTAAGTTTCACAGCATCTCTCATATCTGCATAGCACTATCATTGATCATACAACACTTGGGACAGAAATTGCTTTTCAGCAGCCTGAAAGTCACAGTCTCACTCTGCTGTTCTAGTATGTGGCACAACCAGTACCTATACAGAAAGTTTAGGCAATTGCTTATGTCTTTCAATTCACATAGTCACTATAATTCATCTAAAAGACGTCAAGTCTGCCTCTGTCAAGTACCAGTTAGTAAACAAATGTCAAGCAATATCAAGTTCTGAAATAGTGTGAGCCCTCTCTGCAGGTACATCTGTTCTCCATGCCACACTCTTGCACCAATAGAAAAAGCAAGCACAGTATTTCACACACACCCTCCAAATCCTTGGAATTTTAGGCTCTCCAGCCTGCCCCAGCCCTATTATGCTCTGACTCCTCCAGTAGTGCACCATGCCACATCAGCAGAGAGACTTCAAACTCTACCACTACTGACACCTCAGGTTAGTGGCCTTTACTCCTTGTGCTGCCTGTCCCTATGTGTCTGTCCTTCAGGGCAGTTCCTCAGCCTTAGCTGACAAGGCTGAGACCCCTGACAACAAAACAGCCCTGCACACAGTCCCAGTAGAGCATCCTTCCAACTCAGCCCAGCTAACGCACTGTTCAGGTGACAGGGCACACAAACTGCATACCCAACACACCTTCAGCCTTGCTTCCTTCCTCATCTTTTTCAGTAACTGGCTCAGGAAAATTGTTATTTCTTCCATAACTCCCAGAGAACACTATAAAAAGGTGGATAAGGTTTTGCTAGTGTTTCTTACCAGTACAAGTTAAAAACTGCCAAGTCAAACTACCCTACTCTCCATTTTCACCACTCATTGCACTTTTTCAGCATCTTTCTTTTAAAATTAGTGAAGTATATCCTACCCTGATCATGTATATTGCAGCAAAGCAAGGTATGGTCTAAAGAGAAAACATGTAAGGCTCCCATCATCAACTGACCTGTACTATCAGAGTTCGAGTAAATTCTTGGCCTAACCCAGTCATGACACCAGAGTTCTCTGAAAAAGCCTGAGGGGTTGCAGAAGCCAACACTTTGCTTTGGTACTGTAGCACACCAGGCAGCTGCTGCTTCAGAGCAGTACCTCCACAACATGGCTACCTCTCAGAAAGCAAACAAGTAACCAGAAAAGGCTCAACAGTACATCATTGAGCAATATTGAAATATTAGCAGCTTACCCTCTTGACAATCATTGTGGCAAAATACAACTGGTGAAGAAGTAGCTTCAAGCATGGCTCTAGAAAAAAAAAAATCAACAGAGCATCTTTTAAGTAATGAACCACTAAAGTTCAGTTCCACCTCCAAGTAATTTTGTTGAAAGAATCTGAAACACTATTCCCTCCCAGAAACACCCTATTTTCTTAATTAGGAGCAAAACATCAGCACAATGAAGTTTGACTTCACTGATCAGTAAGTCAGATCAGCAATTTCATCATAGATTTTGTATTTGTATGAGACTCAGGCTGGTCACAGAACCAAAAACAATCATCAGCTTGCAAAGTAAAATGAAGTATTATACTGTATAACATGTCTGAACAAGTATACAGAAAAATCCATCCAGAAACTGTGGAGATTAGAAGATAGTGGCAGACAAAATAAGCCTACCTTAGATTTTTCATTTCCTGGGGGAGATTGTAACTGAGAAGTTTGTTCAGTTTTCTGGTTTGGGATTCTCTGGTAAAATTAATTCTCAGCACTTGATTTAGATACCTGTTAAAAAAGAAGAGACAATAATACAGGATTTATAACAACAAGTATATTATTCTTCCCATACTATGATACCATTTAAACCAAAAATCAAGGAAGTTTAGAAGAGTTACTGAAGAAAACAATACTGTTGTTCAAGGTAACTGAAGTCCTTCATGTGATAGTTTCTGGGTACAGAGAAAGCTTGTGTTCTCAGGCATTCAGGAAGAATGATCTGCTTATCAAAATTACAACAGGTCACCTTTTTTCCCCATAAAGTATTGTGTAACTTACTTTTCCATTGTTCCAAAAAGCCACTTAGGTTCCTTATTAAATGGCATTTTCATGCCATGAAATCTAGCCATCTTCTCAGCTATTTCAGCAGATATGTCAGGTAAGCTTAGTTCTTCAGTGCTTAGTTTTCTGCTCTGTAATAAAATACAGTGTTCTTAAAATACAGTTAATTGATTAATTAAGAAGCGTGATTAATTACAAACACTAGCAATTAGGCTCTATGCAGCATAGTGTGAAATACTAGCATAGTACTCAAGCAATACCCTTTTTTGCTCACAGATGAATTTACAAAGTTACTGCCTTTGGAAAAGCTGTCAGCCAGCCCTACTCACAACTTAATCAATTCACTTCTAGATTCAAGACCTGGGGAGTATCACATCTCACACTAAGAATATCTTCAAAGCAGATAAAGTATAAATATTTAAGAACATCAAAAGCATCTGCTCTTGTTGCTGTTAAAGGGAAGTGTTACTCCACAGCTTCCCATGCTATGTTTGGTATCTAACAGGCTTTTTATCTTCATTTATTAGCTTCTGCTAGAGCTGGAGAGTTTTTAGATGTCTCCCCCTGGCAAGAGCTACAGTGGGACTCTCTAACACCCACTCTAACTGTATCAAATTACAGCCAGCAATTACTACAGGCAGCCAAGTATTCCATTCCCCCATCCCTGCTTTTCTGGGCAGTCCAGAGACCTTCCTGTCATGATCAATTAAAACAGCTTCCAGCAGCCCACTAACTAATTATGACCAGGACTTACGGGAATGAATTCCTCCAGTCGCCCTTGTGGGAAGATTCCATACAGCTTTGGGCCAAGTGCTCTCTCTGCAAGAATGGCAAACATAACACTTTCCAGAACCATGGCTTCTGCCCCCTACCAAAAAAATTACAGCATTAGTTGGTGCTTCCACAGAAATTAACTTGGGTGTGCACAATAGCTAAACTGTTACCAAGTGAGAAATTTCAGGGCTAGCTTTGAAAAGACTCACCATTTTACTAAACAAAGTTTCTTGACTAATAACTTTTAGTCTGCTTAGGAGCAATACAAGTATTTTGCTTTCAAGTTTAAAGCTGGGGAGGAAAATATGTATTACTTAACAGGTACTGTTGGTGGGCCAGGTCAAAGGAAAACTGCAAAAACCAAAACACCCTCTCCTCTCTAACCTTTGGGAACTCCACAAATTCATTTCCTGGAGGAGTTCATCTCACTGAAACACAACAGAGGAACTACAAATATTATCCAATATCAGCTATTTTAACACTCTTCAGAACACTGCCCCTCAGAAGGACATTTTAGCTACACAAGTGAATTAAGTGAACGACTGAACAAAACAACTTTTCATTTAGAAGAATGACTTAGGATTTCCTTCCATTAAGCACATTTTAAGTATTCCTTTTTTTTTTTTTTTTTTTTTAAGTGAGGAAGTAATTTAAGCTCCTGCTAAGGAACATGTGTGTGTGAATAAATGTTTTTCCTTTTCTACCACAAAACATACCTCAAGTTTCAGGAACTTTTCTCTATGGCTTTCTTATATCAATAAACTTGGTTCATAACAATGACAAGCAGACAGCTTTTTAATATGAATGCTTAAAAATTAATAGAAATACGAACTATTTAGTCTCAAAAAACCAGCTAAAAATCACTGAAGTGTAACTTTCCGGATAGGTAAGATTATCTGTAAGTAAACACAGAGGTCACATTATAAATCTCTACCTTTAGCAATTATGTTAACCAGAATCCAGCTCTACTCCAATCCTAAAGATCCGCCAAGCCTCTGCCTGCTTTTGAGCAGCTCATCTCAAAGTCAGACCCACAACACTTAAAAGCATAAAATTAAGAAAGCTCTCAGGTATTTCTGACCACAGATCCTTTTGCATTATTGCAGTCAGCACAATATCAGATCGTATATAACTCTATACAAGTTCCACTCTTGAGTACACTCCAGGCAGTACTGTTGATAAATTATTTTTATTATTGCCCCACACCTTGTTGTTCTGAGATCTTCAAGAAATTCTAGCATTTCATATTGAAGTGTAGTAAAGACTCGTGTAACTGTGTTCTGAAGCACTGAGACTTAAGATAATTTGCATACGAATGTATTGCATCTATGTGCTCCACCATTTTCTCATCTCAGTTCCTCAAAGCACCAGATGCTTTATCCTCTAACACACCAAAATTTTTTTAATCATTTCACATGCCCTCACAATCACAGGTCTGAACTCCTCCATTCAGTTCTGAAAACTAATGCCAAGCACCAAAAAGAAAATTAGTTATGAGCTACTGAATGTCTACTCTATTATTAACCAACACTGACTTTGACTGCACCTGGTACAACATCAGGGTGTTTTAAGTCTGTTCCCATTAAGGTGTCAGTTCCTTGTTTTCATATCTTACTGAGAAACCAACTCACTATTCTTGGATAACAGAAAGTAGCAAAAAAAAATGTTATTCATTAAGACATCTCTTCATGCATTAAGACATCTCATCATGACAAGCACTGGAAGAACTTCCTCTACTGAAGCAGAATGGTCATCTGAGCACCAAGTCCAAGGAGAGTCCAAGGAACAATACCATCTATGTAATCTCAGGAACAAAGGCTTCTCGTCCATAATACCCAAGGGACCTTTTACCACATCTCCACTCCATACACTACTGTCAAACACAGGATAGGTGTGGAAAAACTACTAAAGGACATTAAAAAAAATTCTATAGCATACTTCATATATGGACACAGAACAAATCTGTTATCTGACTCTTCAGATTAATATTCACCTGATGACTTTAAAGGATCAAGCATTGTAACCAAGGAAATGATGTACCATAGTGCCTTCAAACACTTTGCAATATACTTATGCTGCCAAGACAACAACCTGTTATTTTAAGATCTCTCTCTCAGTTTTGACCAGTTTCAGAGATGCATACATAAGCACTTGTATTTAGATTTCTGGAGAAGATTGGACCACTAATGTTTTTAAATGAATACCTAGAAATCAATGTTTTATTTCAAACCTGACAATTATACACATTTTTTACAAGACTTTCCCAGGATGCAACTCCCATACAGGCAAAGACAGAACAAAAGCCTTTCTACACTTCAGTTGGAACTGAAGCTTCTGCTTTTTTCCTGCCTTAACAAAAAGTTCACTATAAAATACACAAAGTAGTCATATTCTAAGGAAAATTACTGCAAATGATAGCAAAACCAAAGTAAAACATAAATAATTCCTGTTAGAAGGCCTTATGAGCTGACATAAGACTATCCAATGTCTAGACAATTGTCACACACCAGGCAGCTCAGACACTACAATGCTTTTGCTAGTGAACCCAGAAAATTTTATTCTCTAAAGGATGTCATCTCCTCTAATAACCTAGACACAAGAAAATTAACGAATCCATCCTGACAGTAATTCTTGAGAACACTGATTCAACAGTGAATTTTCAGCACTATGAGATTAATAGCAGAAACCAACCTATCAGCAGAGAATCACTATTTTCAAGCAACAAATACCACAAATGAAGTTCTGAAGTTCAAAATCTTGTTTCCTGTACTGCAAAACTTCTATGAGCTTCTGGTACTAGGGTGGGGCTTGCTTGGGCTTTTGTTTTCTTTTATAACTTTAGGGTTTTTTTTTTTTTTTTTTTTTTACAGGATTGTGGTAGAGGAGAGATCAAGCCATCTCCATTTTTCATCTTTGAAAAAAACTGAGGTATCAAACCAGTACATTTTTCAGTTCAATCTTGGTTCAACTGACTGAAGCTGTTCCAGTAAGCTAAACAAAGGTCAACAAAACTTCAAAACCAGTCACTCAACAACAAAAAATTTAAAACCAGTTTCAACCCCCTAGGAAGAAAAAAACTCCAAACCAAACAAGTGCTTGAAAATGTTTCAGATGGCATTCCCAGCAGGCAAAAATACAAGGGGAGAAAAGCAGCATTTATCAATTGAGTAAAATATACTTTTCCCTAGTTACTGCCAAAATCATTACAGAGCTGAAAACAGAGTACATAACCAAGGCATCTGGCTAGCATGCTGCAATGTTATCCCTTACTGAAAAAAATACTGCCAGGGTAGAAAACTAAATTACCAAATCCTGTTCAGATGACTTTATGAAAAGATACACTCAGCTAAACATTATGCTGCAGGAAAAGAAATGGCTCCAAATGCAAGAACTTTAAAGTTTGCAGAGCAGAGATGATCCAAGCACACTGCTAATCAGGAACACTTCATGTTCAAGAGCATTTTCTCTCCAGCTCCATGTACTTTCCTAAGGAGTTCATCAAATTATTAAAAAAGTAGTGATTAGGTAAAGCAGAAAACTGATGTTCATCTACTTAAGAAGAAAGAGTCTAAAACTAGAAATAGCAGTACTGATACCAATATTCAAAATGGCAAGAAACCATTTAGGGTAGAACTGGGGGGGCTGTTTCTTCATAATGTGGGATGCTTAAATCTTTCCAAACTATGTCCAGACACTCACATTATAATGCTGCTTCTGTGAGCAAATAAATTTCTTCATTACTGTTTACATTTTCTAGACACAGTCCAGGTAGAGTAACTACTGGTTTAAAACAAGCAGGATCACCATATTTCCCTATAATCCATAAAATTCTGTGAAATAATCAAATTTTATTACTCACTTGCAAGTCATTTTCCTTCTGAGACTGTACAGACTCTCCCTTATTACAGGACCTCTATGAATGAGAAAAAGCAAACACAATGAGAAGATGAAATTTAAAGTTATTAACCTGCAACCACCAGAACAACGGGAGTAGAAGTACCAGCTACAATTAACTAGAAGTCTCAACACTCTTAGATCTCTGACAGCTACAGCACTAGTATCCATCTGACCTCTGACCACCACACTTTCAACAACTCCAAAATCTTTCAAAAGGATGTGCCACTGAGACCAAGTCACTCCTGTAAATACCTGATTTTAACACATTTTTTATTGTTTCCCAGTCTTT
Source organism: Corvus kubaryi (assembly GCF_017639235.1). Taxonomy (NCBI): domain Eukaryota; kingdom Metazoa; phylum Chordata; class Aves; order Passeriformes; family Corvidae; genus Corvus; species Corvus kubaryi. The sequence continues at coordinate 7,667,617 of NW_024581131.1, forward strand.
CAAAAGAAGATTTAAATGCACCATAAGTTCAAAGGAACGTTTTTAATTAAGAGAAAATTAAGTCCCTCTGCATGACATCTCGGATGAGATTCTTCCAGCCAAAGCACTTGAGACACATTACAGAGATTACATAAAAGCCTTAGACTATTGGAAGAGGCATGTTATGAAGGTTGCAAAGCACTTCTTTTTCTTATTACCTTATTTGCCAAATTTTTTTGTGGCTAGAATTTCCTTGTTTGAACATGCTGTCTAGGCTGTATGTCCAGTGTACCACTGGCTGTGCAAATCCAAGATTTTTCTTAGAGTGAATTGCCTGTGTAAGCTAAAGGTGTCTCAGTAGGAACCACAGTATACTAGCAAAACTTTAACAAGTGCCATGCATAATGTATTGTGCTAGGGTTGTTAAGAGTCATTATAAAGCAATTTCAGAATATTAAACCATACCCACAGCAACTGAACCCTCAATGGCACATGCTTTTAATAGAGCTGCACATTTAAAATTCAAGATGTATTAAAACCCTTGTCCTTTAAAGGGCTTGAAGGTAAGGAGAGGAGAAAGCAAATATCTGCTTAGAATTAGTGACAGTTTGTGGCTGCTATTTATGTTGCAATTCCAGCACTGACTGTTTAAACCAGACTAGCTTTAGAGGCCCATAAAGGCAGCCTGCATCTCCACCTTCTGAACACAAACATTGCATTCACAGAACCAGTGCATACCTTTCTGTTCCAAAGCTCTAACGTGTCCAAAACAAGGGTGGAAATATGAACTTAATGGAATACAGTTAAGCAACACCAGCTGCCTTAAGTACAATACAACAAGCTAATGATTTACACAAGCTATGCAGTTACAGTATTTCAGAAGCTATAGAAGAAGGATAGTTAACATCAATCGATGGTCTTTCAGCAAGTACTTCCCATAACACTACTATGTAAGTTTAAAACAAGACAATATGGAAACTACTATTACTTTATATTACTTTCAAGGAAATTAATAAAGTCCAAACATATTCACTACAGCTAAACGTGTATCTACTCAATAGCATTAAAATCATTTACAGAGGGCTTCTCTGAACAAGCATGTTCTACATCAATACCACTCTCAGATTTTTCTTGAGCAGTCAGAAAGTTACTCACCATTCAGGAGTCTTTCCTGATAAATGGTGCTCTCAGAATGGTTCAGTTCAATCAGAAGGTAAGCACATTTTCCTAAGAACCTGAACTGGCATCTGCTTTCCAGAAGTCATACTGTATAAAGAGCTAGCCAGTTCCAAGACTCCACCTCAAATTAGTGTTGGAGACAGCCTAATGGCATCTACTGTGCCATTAGAAAAGGACAGTTAGGGCTTTACTGCAGAGTCATCACAAGAGGAGACTTCTGCAGCATCCCTTCCCTCTTTTCTGTTCCCTCAGCATGAAGCATTAGTTTCCAGAAGAAAACAAATACAAATATATAAATAGCTTTCAAATATGAATGGGAGCTTGGAGAGGATCAGTCTTCACAAGTGGCCATGGACTCAGCCTAGGATTAGGAAATTCTTCACTATATATGGCCAAAGAGAACAAAGTAAGCAGGATGCAATATTATGTACCAGAAGTTTAAGAGTTTAACAGATTAAAGTAGTAGAATTTGATTGTTTCCTGATTCCACAATCACCTATGAGAACAGTGGTTCAAAATTAAGCACATCATAATTTGATCAATTTATTTAGCTCACTTGGCTAAATCAATCAACTGCAGTTTTTCCATAACTCTAATAGCCTACTCCAACTAATGTCCAATTCTGGGAGCTATTTACTTCGCCAGAAATGAGGAGATTTTAATTACCTGCAAAAGAGAATGACTGAGTAACTGCTACAGCTTTTTAATTGCTCTCTCTACATGGAAACTAACTCAAAATGGACACATGTTCCACAGCTTCAAGATTTCTTCAAATATTTGCTCAGGGCTTCTTTTATTGTGGGAAGATTTCTTCTCAAGGCCCTGAGAAAATTCACTACAGTTTTAGTAAGAGAGGACAACTATATTCAACAGAAGTTGTTTAGAGCCTAGTTTGTGATCATGTAAATTTATTTTAATGCAGGATACAAGATAAAGGTCCGAGAATGGGAAACAGTGCACATTGATCTGTGATCAGATGACCAGACAGTGTTTATACATCCGGCAATTTGATACAGAAAATTGAGTTCAACCATTATCTTCCTAATACCGACAATTTATTTCTCTTGTAGCTGAAAGATGAAGTCTCTTATCAAAAAACCCAAATGATGCCTGGCTAGAGAATTCTGTACAGAGAAGGAACTTTCATCTCTTTTTTTTTCCCCTACATCACTTTGAGCTCTGCTCACAAATTTAAATCTAATATAACTTGATTTTTCTGAGCTTACTCAGCTTTAGTTTTCAGTATTTCAAAATACTGCAATACTTGGAATTAGATAAATCCCTAGGAATTCAAATCTCAAGAAATCACAACATTACAAGGAACTGCCTCAGAGGTTAGAGGTGAACCTGCACAGGGGAAACTTTTCTAAAAGCTGTTGGAAGACATCAATTTGAACTTCAGTTTATAGAACAAAACCAGCTTTAGATTCAGCAATAACTATTTCTGCTTCTAGGGATCTGCCACTGATCACTTATCCCTGTCAGACCTTAGGAACTGATACTAATTTGCTGAAGTCCTAAAAATCTAGCACGTGAAGAATTCCTAATTCAAGCTCTACCAAAGCCACAACTCCAATCCTCTACATATCAAGTTACCATTCTGTTATGAGGGAGCAGAGAAAAGGAAGGGACAGTTTTTTGATATTCTGTTATTGCTGTAAACATTCAGATGCACAGACAGTAGCTGGTGCTACTTAAGGCTTACTTTTAAACAACGAAATCCAGTACTAAAGAAAATGAAAGCTGTAGAGAATGCTCCACTTCAGAGATCTCATACTATACCGTGAATCGTGTCTGTCACCTGGAAACCAGAGTGCTCTAGGCACGATCGCATGGGCAAGCCTGCAGCAGAGAACACATGCATATACAACTAAAGTGGTACATTACCCCCAGAACACCCTTAATGCCACCCAACACAAATATATCCCCGTAAGAGGTGCTTGGTTTCTCTCAAGCCGTCTGCCAGTGCCAGGGATTTGTAGTTACTCCATGCTACAAACAGACATGGACACCAACAACCACAGAAGACGTTGATAATTACAGTTACACAGCAGTCTGCATTTTATTTAGTTACACAAAATAAAAGGCAGCAAGGCAGGTATGGAAAAAGATTTACCACAGAACTGTGGCAACCATTTATACTCATTTTGCATCTGCTCACATAGAAATTGAGACCAGAAAGGAACATTAGGTATACTGGTTTGTTTTTCCTCATTTGTATACAAGATTGTTTTGGCTGTTGTACAGTAACAGAGCCCCAGTGAATCAGAGTTCAAGGTTCTTTTGGCATGTGTAAAAGAATGGGAATCAATCCCTGAGTTACCTTTTGATAGGTGAACTTAAATTTCACCTTAATTTGAGCTTTTGTTGATGCCACCTTATGTTGAAATCCTATTAGCATTTTCAAGACGCTATTCTGAATTTAAGTACAAACACTACAGTGATATACATATGACATCCAATTGTAAAGTTTGGACGTTAAATGGCATATTGTTGGATAACCTTTTGCTTCAGTTGTTAACACTAATACAACCAACAGTTAAAGACATTTTGCCATTACAAGCTTTACTTTCAATGCTCCCCTTTAAATTTAGCAACTACGTTGGAGCAAGAATAAGTGAAGCAGAGTAAGATGTTTCCCTTTTTTCAGGGTAGGACATATCTGCATTGTGCCTCAAACATTGGAGTTTTAATGTGGTTAGTACTTTAACCTGTCACAAGTACAATACTTGTCTTAAAAAAAAGTTCTGCTCAAGGATATACTCAAGAGAAGTCCTTGATTAATGAACATCCATGCCAGTGTGACCATTCATAATAATGGCCGAGCCAGCACAGTTCATCTCCACCCAGTTCCCCCCACAACAGTCATGCACACAAAAAATTGGCTTAAATGTATCAGCTATGACAGAGGAAGGCACAAAGCCTTCCCTGTGTGGCAGCTTTAGCCAGCTGGCATGGTTTATATTGGATGAGTTTCATGTACTGACATTTGTGTCTTCCAAAAGTCATAATAAGCAAACTGGAGCTATTTTCAAAACTGAAAAAAAGGTTCCTTTAAAAGGTGGCTCAAAGAATTATGGTGCCAGTATCATTCATTCTCAAGTTAGTAATCAGGGATCTATTTTTCACTTGTATTCAAAGTTTGGATTTAAACTTGTCTTCTGTATGTTCAACAATTTGGTGCAGGTTGCTATAGTTACACAGTATTTACAGTAAAGGGATAAAAAGAACTGATATCACTGGTTTGTGCTCCAATTTCAACAGAAGGTAAAATGGACAAGAGTTAAAACATGCTACAAAGGCTCAAACAAACAAGTGGTAACTACTAATACCCAGTGGCAGTTACAATCAAGTAATTGAGAATTAAGTTATGATTTTAGCGTAAGGTCTCAAAACTCAACTTACTTAAGCAGTGTCCCTTAATTTCTACAGGGTTTTTAACTTAACCAACTTTACTAAAAATATCAAATTACTCCCACATAAGACTTGTCATAACATTCTGCTTATGCCACCCAGAAACTCACAGGACTCCTACGTGAGGTTTTCAAAATACCCAATGAAACAGTTTGCTTATATTTTAACTTGCATTTAAGCTAAAGGGGCTGGAAGAGACAAATGTTTGTTGACAAAAATTGTGAACCTCAATGCAATCAAAGTTTTACCTTGGGACTTTCTCTGCTTACTTAACCATTAGTGAACTGCACCAACAAGAGCAGTCATTTCACTGCCACTATGGAAATAAAGGAAGTTAGACATCTCAAAAGATCCTTCAACACCAAGAGCAGAAAGGTTAGAAAGTTATGAACACACTTTCAATTTCAAATCAAATTAGTTCTGATTTTAGAGCCCAAAAATTTATTTTGATTTCTTCAGTGGATAGGGGCAGAGAAGAGGCAAGTTAAAAAATACTCTGAGGGAAGAAGAGGGCAACCAAATTCTAGGGTCTACTTTATTTTTCCTTTGAAATATTAGGGAAAGGCCATATTTCTTTACAGCTCTTGGGAAACAGAAGCTCTACCACTACTAGTTTTACAGCCCATGTTCCTACTCAAGCTTTCTACATATTAACTCAGCATTACATTGAAACCATTAATTCTTAAAAAGAACCCCAGCTTAGCATCAATCCTAGGAGTCATTTTGAAAACAAAGTTTCATACCACCATTTTTTTCACTCTTTTAGTTTCTTTTTAGAACTAAAGACTATTTAAGCTTGAATTGCTGAATTTCTACACACGTTTCTTGTTTAAGAGTTTAACTTTCCCAACACACATATGGTGCTGTAGCCAAGCAATTCATGCTATTCCAAACCACTGGAATATTTTACATATTTCTGGTAAAGTTTGTTACCACAGGAAAGTTAACAACTCACATAATATAATAAAGGAGCATTTCAAAGTCAGTAAAGCAACAGTATCTAATGAGACTTTTAATAGTAAGCTTAGTCAAGACAGCAGAAGCAGGAAGAATGGGCTGAAATTTCAGGAACAGAAAATCTTCTGCAGACATTGGACCAGTTGTTCAAAGCAAGTGATTGAGTACTGGAAAATACAAAAGTAATGGATAATAAAACCAGACCCTCTAAGTCAAATAGAAACAATTGCCAACATACAGATGTAATGTTATGAAGCTGCAATTTTTCATAAGGTTAAACACTTACGTTATGATTGCTTATTTACAATATAATCAAGCGTGTAGCAGGGATGAATAAGAGAAGATCTGCTGTACAGTCCTAGAGTAACAGTCTGTCAGCTTTAGAAGAGACCACATTTACAAAATAGTCTTGCTTTTAACTGTTACTATTTGAAACAGATTTGCCAACCACTTCCCTTAAGGTGTGACAAATTTCAATACTATTTACATTTTACTAACCGAATAAAAGTAACATTAAAAGAGTTCGGCAAAACATCCGGTTAAGCTTCTATGCCAGCTATAAGGCATTTCACACATTCAGGAAAGCATGTTTTGGAATGAGATGACTGTACAGTATTGATGTTCATGCTTCATTTTTGTTCTAAAACTATCTATCAAATTTTCTAGCAACACAATTACCCATGATACCTAATAAAATGCTTGAGCAGTGTACAAGCTTGACAAAACCTTCAACTAATCTCCAAGATTCATAAATGCTACCAAGATTAAAATTAAGCAGTTTAGTCTCTTGCAATCTAGCTAGTTATGTCAAAGTCCTACATTCTCTACAGAAGCAAGTTTTTCTGAAACACCACCGTCCAAACTTAAGACCATAAACAAAACGTTAGTGCTCAAACAAACAGCAAATGAGCCGTCAGCTAACACACGCCAGTCGGGATCTGTGTAGAAAGGAGTGTAAGTTCTAGACAATAACAAACCATGAGGAAAACTGCTTTCAGCTTGCAATCTACCCCCCAGCACAGAAACATTCCCTAAAGGATAAAGCATAGTGTCACAAATGGAGATCGCCAAACACATTATAGTGAAGCTACAGAACCCCTCCCACACCCAAAGCACTCTATGGACTCACCATCTGCAGGATTGCACCATATAAACGCAGGAGAACTTTCCGTGGTTCATCTGCAACTGTCTCAATGGTATCAGGTAGCGAGCACTGAAACAGCATGTTGCTGAGGCCACCTCTGAGGACAGAGAAATACATTGATTAGCTGACTTGGATAAGCACACGTTTTGTTTTCAACAAATTAGAGGTGCACTAAACATCCTTTTGGTGTGATTAACTGGTCTTCTCTAACAATAAAGTTTTCCAACAGTACCAATAACTCATAAAATACAAGGCTTAGATAAAACAATGGCAGCTTCATGCTTCTTAATGTATAGTTCACCACCCATATCAATTGATCCAAAACACAGCTCAAGCTATGAACAAACTGATGTAAAATGCAACAAACAACTATGTAGACCTCTGTAAATTATTTTCAGTGATGCTGGAGTCTTGTAAGATATACTTGGCTGCACAAGCAAAATGATGGCAGAGTAAGTTTAAAACCATGCAGTGAATATAAAACTAAGTTTGAATTAAAAGCTGCTATCACTGGGATTGGCAGCTACAAAATTCAGCTATGAAGATTCAACCTGAATACCTGTGCTACAGCATTGCTGATGAAAGTCTTACTTCTGCTGTCTTTCTTAGGGACACATTTTCAATTTTGAAATTTACAATTAAAGCCGCTCTTTATTTAAAAGAAGTTGCTCATGTATTTATCAAATCTAAAATCACACTCAGTTCCTCTGATCTAGTATCTATCTAGATTGATAAAGCTATGGAAAACAAAACAAATGCTGTCATTTTTTCCTGTAAAACCACTGTTATTAAACAGTAATTATATGGAAAAACCAGCATGTTTGTGTATCATCTGAATGACTGAAGCATAGCTCTCCCTAGAGTGTATCTGTATTGATGAGATTTTAAGTTTCTTGATGTTCTAGTAGCTCCTTAAGAACACCCATCTACTCAACCCACATTCTTTACTGCATTGCTTTTCTGCATTCTTTTCATTATCATTATGTTCATTGACGTGATTTTCAAATTCCCCTTCTGCAAGTGATTTTGCCTATAATATATAATACCTTGCAGTGACCTTAGATTCCAAGAATCCACAGCAGATCCAAAATGTAGTGGCTAAAATGCAGTTCTCAGTCCTAACCTGACATTCCTCTCAATGCTTTTTTTTTTTTTTTTCAAATATTCTTCCGGGCTCTCTTTCAACACAGTGGGGAAGCAGAAAAGACTTTCTGGAGAAAAAGCCTACCAAGAAGGAGGCAAAGGCTGGCCTACATATCCAAAGTCAAGAACTGAGAAGAAAAAAAGAAATCTCAAGAAAACAGAGTAAAACAGCAGCTGCACAATATGCTTAAGAAAGGAGACAGAAAAGAACCATGTGGCTTGGCAGGCATCCAAAAAAGGATGTTCAGAGACAAGATATGAAGTAACTTTGAACCATGAAGGTGAACAGGTTCGAAAAAAACCCAAGAGACAGATGGAAAGGATATCAAAGGAACAGCAGAGCCAGCTATTCAGAGGCAATCCCAACACTGGTTAGTTACACTAACTACACTTCTGGCTTTATCTGAACTGTGCTAGACAGATTTTTTTGAAAAAAACATTTGCCACCTTTTCTAAGCCTCTGACGAACTTTGGTGAAAACATCAATACTTAAATAAAAGAACTAAGCACACTGAGAAATATTTTGCAAGAAATATTGGACTAAAGCTCAAGAATCTGCATAGTTACATGACTTAAACAAATGCTCAGCCTGCATACAGTGTGTGAAAGCCCAGAAACTCTTCTTTTTTTATACCAGACAAGCCAAACTGGAGTGCCTTAGTGATGCTGAACTCCATTAAATGTAAGTTTCACTGTAGTTTAAGTTCACTATAACATTTAGGACTTCAAAAGTTACCTGGAAAAGTTATCAAGGAAATCCATACAGGAGCATAACAAAAGGCACTGTTCTCTTGAAAGGTCAGTAGACTCAGCAGCTTGTTCAAAGGTCAAAAGGGCACATCTTACTCATACAGATAAAGCTACCAGTTACTTTACTGACAGCTGTTCAGGAACAAGATTTTGCAACATTGATGGACGCATTGGAGAAGGCACACTGATATAAACCAGAATCAGCAAACCAGTATGATGCATCTTCCAGAGATGAAAGTGGTGAGAAGACTTTTGCCAAAAAAAACCTGCCAATTAGCATGGCTTTATACATCTTTAAGTTTCAGCTCATCTTCTCTTCTGCCAAATCTGGAAACCACCAAGCCATTTTGAAGTGGTGTCTCACATGGGAGGTTTCCAAGAAATACAAAGATAACTGTGCTAAAATGTAAGGCTTTAGAAAGTAAGTACCAAAGGCAGCAATACACACTAATACAGATGAAAACTTAATTAAGCAACTCAAACTAGACATATCAGACTAGCCTACTGGTTAGGGACTGTACTGGTTTTGTAAAAATTCTCTCCCTTCATAAACTCCTTATGATCATGTCAAGTGAAGAGAAATGATCTAGAAAAACAAATACTACCTGCACTGGGTCTCAGTGAGTTTCTAATTTTTCAATAAAGCTTTTAAAATAAATTTAGAAATGAGAAGAATGTATTTTAATCATACTTTTATACATCAGAGCTTTGTCAACTGTTTATGCTCCCTTAGCTACCTAGGGTAGATGTGGGCATATTTTGTGTATGGACAAAAGTAGAAACACTGGGAAAGTAAACTGACAACAGTATCCTTAGAAACTACCTGACTCCACCTTTGATCAGGCAGAATGATCAATCTGGAAGATGTGAGACAAGTGGTGCATAAAGAGCAATCTTTGAACTAACATCGGTTTAGTTAAAGTAAAATAAAGATGCGATTTAATTCCGCAAAGAAGGCAAAGACCTCAAACACATTACATCATATTGCTTTAGAACGTTCCCAATTTACATACTTCTGCTGCCAACGTGCTGAGTCATAAGCACTCGTTACTGTATGCTGTAAAAGATGACTCACATCACCGGTACACTGCGTTTACCTGACGACTTCTCAGTGCGGAGCAGCCAGGGCCGGCCCAGCAGGGCCCCTTCCCCCGGCAGGGAGCTCGGGGCGCGGTGCAGCGGTTTCTGCCGGCTCCATCCCTCTCCCGGCCGGGCGCGGGGCCCCTCCCCCGGCGCGGGGCCGAGACGGGGCTGTCGCGATGCAGCAGCAGCAGCCGCCGCCCCCCGCACCACCACCCGCTCCGGGCTGGGTGCGAGGCAGCGCACCGGCACCGCCCCCCGCGGCGGCCAGCCCGCTCCCATCACCCACTACACCGAATCCGGGAGGGATTTAAAAGAATAAAACGAAATTAAAGACAGATCCCTTCTTGCCTCCCCCGCCGGGGTCGGCTCGGACCCGCGGCGCGCCCCCGTCCCCGCCCCCTGCACGGGCCACCTCCCCCTCCGCACTGACCTGATGGGGCTGATGCGCAGCTGCTCCTCCCGCAGCCCCCGCCAGGCCCCCGGCAGGAACTCCTTGCACCACAGATACGCCCGGCGCCGCGTCCGGGGGTCGAGAGGCGGCGACTCCTCCTCGAGCGGCGGAGGCAGCGCCAGGGGTGGGGTCGCGACGCCACCGCCTCTGCCCGCCGCGGTGGGGTCCTTCCCCTCGGGGTCGGGGTGAGCCAGCGGTGAGGGCGGCTGCCCGGCCGCGGCGGACCCGCGGCCAAGGAGGAGCCCGAGCGGGGACGGGTCGGCGTCGCCGTTGCAGAACTTGGTTTTCATGGCGCGGCGCGGGGGGGGCGCGGTGGCCGTTGGGGCGGCAGGCGGGGGTGGCAGCTCGCGTGCGCCCCTCCGCTGGCAGCGCCGGCGGCGAGTGAGCCCGGCGCTCGTCCCCGGCCGCCCTTTTATACGGCTTCTCTGCACGCGGGCCCGCTCGCGCCTCACGCTTCACGCCCGTTTGCCTCTGATTGGCTGGAGCCGGCTCTCGGTTCCGCCCTTGGAGCGGGGGTGGGTAGGCAGAGGGCGGGGGAGGGCGCGCGCACCCGGCTCGCGGCCCCTCCAGGCGCCTGTGATTGGTGCGCGCGCGCGAGTGGAGCACGAGGCGCTCGCCCGCGGGGCGGGGGCTGAGCCTGAGGGGAGCGCTGAGGGAAGGTGAGAGGGAGGGGTGGAAAAAAAGGAGGGAGGGAGGAAGGGAGAGAAGGGACGCCGCACGGTGCGCTGTGCCATGGAGCTGCCGCCGCTGGGTGCGCGGTGATGCAGTCCTGGATGGAGCCGGCACCCCCTCAGGCAGGGCTGGCCTTGCTTAGGGCTGCACAACGCGCCGGTGTTACTCATTCCGTGACGTGACACCGAAATATGTGGGAAATCTTCGCGCGATGCGAAGTGGGCCCCGGTAGCGAACAGTATGCTTATTTAAAGTCCGCTCTTTACTGAAAGTTACCGAGTTACTTAGTTACCGTGTGAGGGCTGGCTCATGCCCTCATGGTAAACTGGTCTTTCGTGGCTCGGGAGAGGATCGCGCCTCAACAGAAGCGTAAAGCTACGGGAGCAAGAATAATGTCTACACCAGTGCTTTTGAGCTGGGTTTCTTATCGTTTTGGCTCTGGAAATACGCTTTCCTGTTCTGGGAAACGCCAGCACCTGCCTTATGGTCCTTCCCCCGCCGCCCCCGAGTGTGGGAGCGGTGATGTCACAGCCCGCTGGAAGAGCCGCGGCTTTCCCGCCCCTCCAGCCGGAGCGGGTGGACTTGTCGCCTAATATCTTATATCACCTCGTCATAAATCAGCAGTAAAGCAATAAATCCCTTTAAGCCTTGAACTACCTTTGCACTTCCCTGATTGGCCCCCCCCCCCCCTCCTTTGGCTGTTCACCCTTGATGGTGTTTTTCTCTATACGAGAGACTTGTGGCCTCTTGAAATAAAAATTGCCATTATTGTGGTGATCATTGTTAAAGTTGGGGATTGTTGGGTTGTGAGGGAGTTCCTGACAGGCTCCTTCCCTCATCCCTCCCCAAGCTATTTCACTGCACGGGCTGCTCCCTCATTTTGTTGCATGCTTCACTTCGGCACTCTAGTGCTGGAAAACCCCCAAGTAGCCTACGGATTTTCTGGGAAGTGGCAGGAAAGCTCCAGAACTGGCTTCAAAACAGGCTTTGTGCTGGCAAAGTAGCTTCAGCACAACCAAAGCTGTTTTGGCTAAGGCATACCAGACCCTAATTTAGAGGAAGAGTGATGTATGAGTTAGGGATGCCAAACTGGGACAGAAGAGATGGAAATTTTCTTTTGTCTTTATATCTCAGCTCTTCATTTATGAAATAAAATCCTTTAATTTGGGCTCAGATTAGGATGCTGGAGAGGAGACATGCAATTCCTGCTGGAGATGGCAACTCAGGACTGCAGAGGAGTCCTTCTTTTTCAGGTACTTGCACAGGTACCTGACATCACTGATATTGAATAGCTAAATAGAAAAAACATGTGGGAAGAAGTAGTGAAAATAGCAAAAGAATTTGCCTTGCACTCAGGCCCTTCTGTTTCCAAGTGCTTGAGCTTCACACTGGTTTGTCATGATAGCATGAGTAACAGGACTTGTTTTTTTTTCCTAATTAGAGTTATTTGACAGATTTTTTCTAGATTGCTATCAGTGTGGGAAAAAAAAGGCAGTAAAATGAGAGAAAATAAATATTTGTTTCTCCTGGATATGGAGAATTCTACCCACTTTTACTAGACAAGAAAACTCCATCTTGTTGCTACTGGCCATTTCACTGACAGTTGCTCAGAAGCTTTGCTTCAAAACCTCTCTTTCAATGTATCAGAGAATTTAAAAGGAGATAGGAAAATTATGAACTTTTTTTTTATAACCTTTTTATTACAACACACCCTTTCTTAGTGTAAGTTTAGCTTATGTTTCAGTCCTTTAATGACTTCCGTTTTGATAAGTATCCTGGATCCACGTGAAGGCCACATGCATATTCCCTTTGGACATTTGTTCTGCTCATGACACCGCTTGTTGGTTTAGTGCTTTCTTAGCAGTGAGCAACTCATAGCCATTCATCGCTGATTTTACAAAAAGGGTGTAACGCATTTGAAAACAGTTCACTGTGTTTTGCAACAAACATGGTCTCTCTCCTGGGGAGCCACGAGCGTGGACAGCACAATAAAGGCAAGAACGAAATACTTGTAGTAGAACTTGTGATAGGCAAAAGGCAAATAATCATAAGGGGCTGCAGGTTTAGTTGATATGAAGGCAAATAGAAACGTTACTTGCCAAAATTATTTTTATTTCATTATGTCTAAAAGTAAATATTGGCTATTGCTTAAGATGATGCTCATGTTTACATTGTGGGTAGGAGTTCTTTTAGGCACGTCAAGCTGCTTTGTGCATTTCAAGTGTGGTTTGCTGGAGTGGGCAGGAAGCAATGTGGCAGCGGTGGCACGAGCTTGCTCTTACTGAAAATCCTAGGCAGCAGTGCCAGAGAAACGAAGTGCATGGTCTGAAGGCATGATTTAAAACTCAGTAGAATATGTGGAAAGACAAGAAAATAAATCTGCTCTTATCCAAGGAAATTTTCTGCTCTTGTCCAAGAACTTCCCCAGTTTGGCTCAAAGCATTCAGGAGGAGCAGTGCATCAGAAATCTATACTGCTCTTCTTCATGCAGTATGCATTAAACAGATAAACAGAGTGAGATGTTCTCCTTAGAGAGCTACTAAGATGTACTTGTAAGTTTTAAGTCCACATTCAAATAAAACAGGAAAAAAAAGAAAACAAAACCATTTCTTCTACTTATATGTGTAATATTTTTCTGCTTCTGAGGAGGAATGGATTACACTCAGGTAATGCTTATAATCAAATTTAACAAAACTAAGGCTTCTGCTAACTTCAGAATATATTGAAACCTAAAAGGCATCAGAAAAAAAAACCCTCAAAGAAGAGAATTAAGTACTGAATTAGTGGCTCAGAAGCTCCAAGACTGACTAGTTAAAGTACTGAACTCAGGTCTGTGAAGCCTGATTATGTTCTCAGCAACTGATGCTTGTTTCCATTTAGAAGCACCTTATTGTAGGACCAATGCAATATCCTACCCCATAGATTAATCAATCAACCAGCAATCGTCTTAAGTAATGGGAAAAGACAAATGTGTCTTCATGATCCTTGTGTTGAATTTTACACCATAGCAACCAGGCTGCATTAGCACACTTTTGTAGCAGACATGGGTTCTGTATTTATGTTCAACTTCTGCCTCTATCTAATAGGTTAATTTGATGTAACATCTAATAAATGAGACCTATTAAGAGAATAATTCCTCAGCTGCCTGTATCCCCTGGATAACCTGGCTTTAAAGCCTGTGAAGGAAGTAACTGAGATAAGGAAGGTTAGGTCACAGACAAACACACAGTGACTAATTCTGCTGTAAGCAAGGTAAACTCTGGACTAAGCTCCCCTCTTCTGGTGTAAGCAGAGCCTTGAGACTTTGTATGACCTCTGCTATCAGCATGGAGGGACAAAACTGCTCGTCACAGAAATCCCCTTCCCCTCAGACAGTAAAACATTCTTTTTACTGTAATTTATTTTGCCTTCAACTCCATGCCATGACCATGTAATCTGTTACTTCAATGGCTGAACAGAATATAATCATCAGTGAGTCCCCTACTTCCTTCGAAGTAATGGAGACACTTCCACAAGTCTTGATGGAAATTTCTATGTTTCATTTTCTCTCAATGCAGCCTTAATTATATGTTTAATCAGGAAATAGCCAATCATGTCTCTTTTCTATGACAGTATGAGACTTTTGTTAATTTATTAATTTGTGTAATTTAGTAAAGCTTATTGGAATATTTTTTCCATTTTTCTGTAAAACTTGTATACCTGCAGCAAAAGGAATTGCAGTTGGATTGATGTATGATTTTATTCACACCAATTGCATTGTTACAGCAGATATTTCTTATTGCTCACAAAAAAGCTAAGCCTAGAATTCTGACTTGTGAAGCACTTACCTTTCTTTCACAAGTCTCTCCCTTTCATTCCAAGCAGCAGCAGATTTTACTGGCAAGATCAAATGCCATCTAAGGCCAGATCTGCCACATGGCATAGAGAGAATGACAGGGCGCAGATACTTTCTTCAGCTGAGAAGCTTGCAGACATCATAATAGTAGTTGTTGATAAGTTGTTGATTCTTTATGGACAAATAGCAGGTTGATACTGAGTTTGTGAATCCCCTTTCTGAAACTAGGCTGAGCCCAGGACTTTGACGTGGGAACTGTGCAGTTGTTGCAGTCTGGGTGAGAGTTTGGGGCTGCCCTTGAGTCCCTCAGCCTCTTGGCTGTCCTCAGTGCACTGCTCACAGGGTGAGCATAGCAAAGTACTCCCAGCCTAGTCCTGCATTCAGGTTGCACTTGGAGCAGGGATCCTGCTTTTGTTTTTTGACTCCTTGGTTCTACATCTGGTAAAACACTTGATGAATTTTAAACAAAAATGAAGGCTGCTGTTTCTTATTCCCTGCATCAACGGCCAAAAAAATGCTACTTTGAAAGGCAGGGATTCAGAAGGTTTGCAGATTTGCAGTTGTGTTAGACACCTAGGCAAGATGCCGCTGCAAGAGAGGCTGCACAGCTGTCCCCCCCTTTCCTCTTCCTCAGTGATGAGAAGGGTGGTGGGATCATGGCAGACAACGTTCTCCTAGATCTGTGTCTCCAGCAAAAACACTGCATGGAAAAACAGCCAATAAGCAGTCTAGAGAGAATAGGGGAGCATAATATTTCACCCAAAGCCCCCTTTGCTTGTCCCTTACCAAGAGAATTTGCATCTTCCGTGCTTTGATGCTGAGAGACAGAGAATTTCAGGACTAAATTTGAGACAATCATAGGTTGTTTTATTTTTCTGCTGTGTCTTTTACTTTCCAGCACCAAATACTAGCAAAGAACTGAGGTGCAGCTTTGCCCCTTGAAATATACTTGCCAGAGCACACAGGGTTAAGGAGGGTAAAGGGGAGAGGTTTACCCTAGGCACTGCTTGGTATTTGTGTCTCCCCTGAATGCAAGGGGTGTGTTCCACCAGAAAGCAGCCCTAGCGAAAGGATAATATGCTCATTCATTTGCTATGTTGGTCTAAGGTAACAACAAAGACCTAGAGCTTGTACAGTGCCAGGTACTCCAAGCAGTACACTAAGATAACATTACCTGGCCCTAGTCCCAGAGAATGACTTTTCCCAGAGTTAAATTGACCAAGCCTTTATCATACTACAAGATACTTTATTTCTTACTCTGCACCAATTTGGGCTCGTTGAAGAAATACGTCTGGGAAGCTTTCTTAGGACTTGAGATTTAAAAATTCAGTAGTAATAAGCTAAATACTCTCTTATGTCTTTTAAAAGCTCCAGCCTTGAAACTTCTGGTTGTGACACGTACTGTGGTACAACACCAGCTTCAGATGTAGCTGCAACCCAGAGAACAATACACCATGATGTGAGTATCACTTTTAAATACAGGCTCTTCAACATCTGCCTTACTTTTGGACAAGAGTCAAAGTCTTCTACAGCCCTATTTCAGCTCCCCCGATCCGAACAGAGTTCAAGAGTGCAGCCACGAAACCTTTGTCAAACGAGATTCCTGTAGCAACTTCCCTCCCCAACCTGGGGACTGCACAGAAATCCCCTTGCAAGAGAGTCCCTCCCAGCCTAGGCTCAAAGAAGAAAACAGTTGCTATAGTAACCACTTCTCTACCTGCACGGAATTGGCTCTCTCTTCCCTGTTAATCTCTGGTTTTACTAGTTCTGGGCGAGAAGCAGCTCGTGAGGTCAGGGCTGTGCTTAGTTCTGCAGGCTGGAGGAATGTGTGGAAGGCACTGGAGGGGGCGGGGGGTCCTCACCCATCAGGTGGTTGTTGCTTGCTGACTTTGCCTGCTGAAGAATGTCCTGTGTGAGGGTTGCCAGCACTGTCCTTTTGTGAGAGCCACCCGAGCCGCAGAGGGACAGGTGCTTTGCTTCCCCTTCCTGCCCCAGCTTGTGGTGGAGACCTACTGCTATCTTGTCCAAGAGCAGACCTGCCACTTGCCGTCTGTAGCCTTCCTTGCACATGCTTTGCAGCCTCACTGGGATAGATTTCAGTGGAAAAAGAAACTGAATACAGTTTCTTTTCTTTGATAGCACGTTTTTGCAACTCTTCCTAGGGTTAAAAAGTACCACAAAATACTGAAAACACTGAGAAAATTCTAAACTATGCTAAATTGTATCTTTTCCAATATGTCTGATGTGGCCAGGCATTAGACTTAGAGTTTTCTACATTATGAATTCCATTATGGAAGAGTATAGCTGGGGGCCAAATAAACCTGCTGTAAGGAATAACAATCCAGACCCACATCTAGTTCTGTGTGTGCAACACCGACAAATTGCCTGCACAAGGCAGAGCGTGTTCCCCTGACAGCAAGCGGACTCAGGGGGAATGATGTGGTGACTAGGGAGGGGGGAAAAAAGCCGCAGAATTAATTACCGTGGATGTAGTTATGACTGCTAATAAAAGGCTGCAGAGAATTGTGTAGGACAGAGCAGGTAGTGCACTATAACAAGGCACCAGGCACTGTCACTGCCTGTGTTAATTACTCAGAAACTGTGTGCTGTGAAGGACCCAAAAACATTGACTGGACACTGGGACAAACTAGGCAGGAGCAAGCCAACTAGAAGACTTCCTTCTTATGTTCATGTAGCTGCCATTACCATGATAGTAAATGCTCTATATTTAAGTACAACACAATAAAAAGATTCCAGAACACACCCACATCAGTGTGTTGCTTGAACAACAGCCTGTAGTAAAATAGAAATGTGCATGCATTTCTAAAACATTTCAAAATCTATTATTGATCCAGATAATGAGGTAGGTCACAGACTAATCTTAAAATGACTTGGACTTTTTTCCCCTCTGTTTTTGCTTGTTATGCAACAATTTGCTATGATAAGCATTCATAGTAATGGACTAACAGCAAGCTGAAATAACTGATTTGTGATGGAACTTGCAACTCCAGTACTGCTGGTTATTCAAGCATGGTGCAGTTTTCCTCTTTGTTAGGATGTAAAAAGGTGGATTCCAGATTTGGGTTCCAGACACCATAGTTTTGACTCAGGTGCTGATTATACTTAAGCAATTGGCATAGCTTTTATGGCATCCTGGCAGAGTTTCCCATTTAAGCCAAAGAATGGTTTCTAGCTGGTTATTTCCTCATGGGCCATTAAACCTTTAACATGGGCACACTCAGCATAAGGAGGTGGCAGAGGGAAGTTTTGGGATCTTTGGGGAGCCAAGCCTGCAGCAAGAGCAGCAGTGGAACTCTGCCTGGGGCAAGACACATGTTCTAGGCAAGAGCTTCACCTATTCACCTCACTCAGACCCATTTGTTCCTTGCCAGTGATAACAATTAGCAGTCTGAGGTTAAAGAAAGGTCATTGAGTTAGAAAATTATTCCAAATACGACACAGTGCAATTATTCATGGTGAACTGACTGCCAAAGAAGTGGTCACTGGACTTGGAGCACACACGTGGAGGGCAGACAGGGTCACCACAACAAAGAAGTTTGAGCATTTCAGGGGCTGACCATGTTCTTCCTCACACACATGCACACACACTGATTTTCAAGTGCTCTAGCCTGAAAACTAGAAAACTACTGATCTTGTCTGTTTTACACAGACATGATTTCTTAGCCTATCTGATGAGATTTAAGTCATATTGCTATTTATAGGAGGAAACACAC
Organism: Corvus kubaryi; assembly: GCF_017639235.1. NCBI lineage: Eukaryota > Metazoa > Chordata > Aves > Passeriformes > Corvidae > Corvus > Corvus kubaryi. The sequence goes on from NW_024581131.1 coordinate 7,685,958, forward strand.
CGCCCTAAATTTCCTGTGCTCATTTATATATATATATATATAAACTCTCCCAAAAGATCAAATAACATTTTTGAAGTCAGTCCTCTGACCTAGTATCTGTGACTAACAATACCTTGTTATTGTACAGGTTTTTAGACTTTCAATAATCTTTTTATTGCCAATATTGGCATAAAATGAGTGGAGGGGATTTTTGTGTGAAACACTCAAAATCACCCAGATAAATGGCCTTTATTCAGAAGCAGTCACTGATAATGCCTGGGAGGTGAGGGTAACTTTATATACAGCCAGAGTGATTTTGTGATATGCCTAAACTACCTAAACATAACAGCTGTGGCCTGGTTTTTGACCCCAGAATTAAGCTCACTGTTACTTGTTACCAGAATAGTGCTGTACACTACAGAGCTTTTTAATGTGAAATTTTGTAAGTGACTAATTTAATCGTAATTTGTTTCCATTTTGAAACGCTCATGAAAACAATTACTCACGATAGCTAGAAAATACTGGTCGCCAAGAAATTAATCCAGATTAGAAACCCTCTGAAAACAGAATGAAACCCATTGCCTCTTAAAGCGGAGCATGTAATACTTGGTTACAGGTATTTAACAGTTTTTTTAATTAAACACAACATGATATAATTAATTTCCCCTTTCCATTCTGTTGATAACACGTGCTGACTGAATTTACAAATCCAGTTTGTTATGTATTAACCAGTCATCTGGGAATCTGATTGAGTAACACAGCAGTTGTTGCAATACCAAGACTCCCATATAAATCATGTCCAAGTCCTAAGTCAATATTGGTTCAAATATTGATTCCCACGAGAGATAGGGCTGCAGTTGAAGAGGTTACAGATGCCGACTGAACCACTTTAGAGAGGACTGCTCCCTCTGTGTTCATTTGAGATCGACATCAAAGTGCTCACTTCAGCTTGAATTGATGAGAACAGAGCATTTGCCTTCACTTTTGATACTGACACTCTCTATCAGAACCCAGTTTTGATGTGCTAAAATCAAAGGTATCACATCGTGTTTAAGTACTAAGTTATTCAGTTATTTACACTCCAGAGAGATGTAACATCTGGGAAGAGGAGAATGAGACACAAGAAGTTACTCTTTATGGGGCACTAAAAGCAGGAGGAGAGGGGGACATGCAGACTTTTTTTTCTGCTTATAGCAGCTGTAACACCTGCTATGCAAAAACAAATGAAGAAGCAGAAAAAGGAATGTGAAGTTAAGGAAAAACGCAACATCAAAATGAAAAACTGTTTTCAACACTTTGAAAAATAGGAGTCTCTCTTCAGTTGGAGGAAGCTCAAGGGAAAAGGAGTGCCGCATCCCATTTGTTTTTACTCTAACAAGAGGTATTGTGAGCCACATCTACACAGGCAATCTGCTCTTCCATTGCAATATAGCTGTCTCCTTCACTTAGCCTTGAATCCCAACTGTTCTTCTGAGTAGGACAAGCAGAGATCCTTCTGGACAAATAAGAGATCTAAACAAGAATGAGTTTCCCCAAAGTCTCCTGGGCACTGCTGTCTTGGCAAGTCTTAAGCCAGCAATTAGAGAAAAGAGCATGTATACTTCATTCCAACCAGTCTTAATCAGTGGACTGTGAATAACAAGCCAGGTGCTCTAAACCTTCATGTGTTGTAGATACTAATTTTAAGAGTGGCTCTGTAATTGCTATATTGACCAAACCAATTGCTAAGAAAAGGGTTTATACCACAGAAATGAAGTTCCTGTTTTGAGCAATTTAAGATAAGTTCATTTACATAAAAACAGCTCAACCTGGCCTACTTCTATCTCTTAGAATAGCTCATTGTTTCTATTATTTAAAGGCACAGAAAATAAATCTATGCATTATCTTGGCTTTCAGACTAACATGGTTTTCTTAATAATATTTGTAACAACTCTGTTGGAATCAATGCTTAGAGCATCACACCGCATGAGACATGATATAAATCATAACATTTGGAAGTAAGTAACACCTAACTAGTCACTGAATTCAGACTAATTAGAATAATAGAATATCCTGAGCTGGAAGGGACCCATGAGGATCATCAAATCCAACTTCTGACTGCATGCAGAGCAACGTAAAAAAAAGGTTAAACAATCTAAGAGTGTTGTCCAAATGCTTCTTGAGTAGTGACAGGCTTGGTGCCATGACCACTTCCTTGGGAAGCCTTTTCCAGAGCTTGAGCACCCCTGCAGTGAAGAACGTTTTTCTAGTATCTAACTAGCCCAACAAAACATTCTCTAGGTGACATCTTTACTATGACATGCTTTCCACAATGCCATAGCACATAACAGAAAACTGTTCCTTGAACTCTGTGCAGACTCTCTTTGCCATGGGCACATCCCATGCATGCCAAGCTGAATACTTTTGGCCTGCAGTATCTGCTGTGGTTGAGCCTCCTTACCCTCCATAGAATGAAGAACAGAGCAAATTCAGTTATCTCTCCATTCCTTCTAATTGCCAATAGCTGTAAGACAAAATCCCTACATGCATCATTTCTCAGCACATTGTGCAATTTTAAACCCTTTCCTTACAAATGTAGTTAGCAGATTGCTCTGAATTGCACAATCAATTCCTTTGTCCACTGGTTGACAAACTAGTGAAGTGTTAAGGATCATTTTTGCTACTGCAATCCGGCTGCTGCAGCCGAAACAAACATGGTGGTTCCCAGCTGGTTGTAGCCACATTTTTTTCTCCTGTACCAGGCACAGGAATTCAGTTTGCCAGTCCTCTTCAAAATGAGCTTCCTTTTTGGGACAGGATTTGGCCAGGTGGAGGTCTGCCTTAGCTTCTCTGCAGACTCTGACACGGGCCTGGTAAATCCACCCCTTGGAAGAGCAAAGGACCTCCAGCAGCAGCATATGGGACCTCTCTGTCGTGAATTCCAGTAGGACAGCAGTGATCTCAGCTATATAGCTCACCAAAATATGTCATGGCTCACAGCCAGATTTCAGATGATGCACGCAGTGATTCATTGCTGCATCTGGGCAGGAGGATGAGAGTGACCACAGCCCTCGTTCCTCTGCATATCACGGTGGGATCTGTGCCCAGCTGCCAGGGAAAGCTTGTGCTGCCATTTGGAGAAATGCCAGCAGCAGATTCAGTGGCAGCTTGGAGAACCAAAGCTGTGTGGTACCTAGCAGAACCACATCTATATTAGACATATGCTGAAACAACTAATTTAGGAACTGACATCAAGAAGTGCTGCTCTGGACCCGATGTGCACCTTTTCTGCTGAGAAAAACAGAAGATCTCCTGAGCCACTTTGCAGTTCTCAGCGCAACATGGGAGCAGAGTATTGTAAGCAATATGTGATTGGTTGTTATGTCATTCCCTCTCCGCCCTTCTCTACTGCTGGGTTCAAGGGGACAATTTTGTACCAGTGACACAGCCATTACTATATGTAGAGGATTTTCTCCCATCTTCTCAACAATAGCATGTAGGAGTAGTGTGCTTTCTGGACATGTTTGTGATGGAAAAGTATCAAAATACTCTACCTCAGCAACTGGCTCTGCTATGAGAAATAATTCTAGCTCATCAACCATTTAAACCAAAAGTTATTTTGATTACAGCATTCCACAAGAACAGGAAAAAATCCAACTTAATTTTGACTCCAAGCACAATATCTGTAAGATTCCTGTAACTTGGAGGTTTCAGGACTGTCTTACAGAGCATTCAAACAAGAATAAGCTCTTCCAAACACAAGTCCTTAATTTGTTTTCTTACTTTTGCACATAGATTTTGCCACACATTGTTTTGCAAGGCTCTTTGAAACCCACATTTATGCTAAGTGAAGAGCTAGTGGATAAGATTTTTTTCCATGTGGAATGGATGAAAAAGCTTACTTAAACCTTTGTAAGAGGTTTCCTTCTTTCACGTGTGCATGCCAAGGCTATGGCTGCCAAGGCTATTGCTAAGAAAGGTTTGATTCAAGAATGGATAACTTGCTTAGCACACTGACAGGGTGCGAAGGATGTCAATAAGATGCTCCCCATGCAGAAGGTTTGAAGTGTGCAGCTATGCTCTTGTCTTGTACAAGAGAACTGTACAAGAGCACAATTCCCCTCCTCCTGGAGGTTCATTGTTGAGAACATGACAGACAAAACCACAGCCACATAGTGTGTCAACACAAGAGCAGAACCAGGCCACCTCTTCCCTGTCATTAGCTTATTTGGCTTGGGACATCCTGTATTTGTCTTTAGAGGACACCAGTGTCCCCTTACCTGCCTGGCCATTGATGTTCCCTGGCACAGCTGCAGCAGGCCTGTTACCCCAAGGAGGTGAGAGGCAGAGGTCCAGCAGTGATGGTACCAGCCTGGGTCAGGCCATTCTGGCACTTGTGCATGACCACTCTGTCAATGCAGCCTGAGGGATGCTGCCAATCCTGCCTCTTGCTGCCCTTCAGAATCGCTCCTCGTGGCTGCATGGCTGCATGCCACAGAAAGACACTGCTCAGTTAAAGTTCAAACCAAATTTGTAGCCAAAAAAAACAACTGGTCCCTTCCTGTCCTGAATTAGAATGACTTCAAAACAAATAGGGTGACCTCAAAAAACAAAAATAGAAGTGCTATGCAATCATCACCTACCTTCCTAGAAAATCCAATTTCCATCATTTGCACCTGCTGGCAAGCCTCACAGGAGCTTCAGTGTTGTAAGGCTACACAGTCCAGCAAGCCAGCCCTGAAATGGATGACTTGCTGTCTGCAGTGTTTTGTCCCCCATATTGAAGCCTGGGGGTCTGTTACACCTATTTTTCCCTATTGAAAAACCATCCATCTTCATGTAAACTTGGTAGAGTCACAACCTGAACAGGATTTTCTTGTTCTTAATAGGTTTTTCATTCACACTCTTACTGTGATCCACATCTTCCTTTCACAGTGAAGAATGACTTGGGTCTCAGGATCTCCTTAAGGATTTTATTACACCAAGGGTGGGATTTCACCACAGACACCTGCATCTCAGCTCAGCCCAAACTCCTTTGTACAGTCAACATCACCGAGGGTGAGGTTCACTTAACCCTGAAAATTCTTCAAACAACTGCCAGTTTCTTTCCTTTGGCTATTAAAGGAACCCAGACTGAGTAGCTTGGTATACACCTCTACTTTGCAGATATCTAGAATGATGATGTACACTGTGAAAAGTGACTCTGAATTCTGTCGAACAGGATTTACCCTCCTGATTATTTTCCCACTGTTCACACAAATGAAGGGAAGGCTAAGCATGCTTGGAGCATGCTCTTTTTTTCCAGCAGGAGGGCCAGCCTTCCTTTTGGTTTGTAACCTTTGCAGCAGGGTTTCCTTCCTTTAAAGCACAAACATATGAGATTAGAGCCATCTAAATTCTGTATAGTCCTCAACACCTTGGGTGAGACAGTCTCTGTTATTTCCTTAAAGAGCATCTGCACTCCATAGAGATGCAAAGTGCTCGCACAAGGATCAGTCCATGCATTTTCCCAATTCTGGCCCTTACGGGGGCTTTTTGGACAGACACGTCATTTGTCTTCCTTGGTTTCAAACTTGGCAACTTGTTTGTGATAGGGCCCCCTTGAAAAGACAGAAGACTGCCGTGCACACACAGAGGAAGAAGAGGTAGCAACTGCTAAAGGCAGCAACACGTAGCTGTGAAAAGCCGACCATGTCTTAATGGCAAAAGCAAGCTAGCACAGAAGGGAGCCGTTGCAGATTTGCATTGGCAGGTTGGGAGTGTGTGTTGGCGTGCTGGGAAGAGGGCAGAGGGCCTGTTTTTAGATGATGGCCAGGATTAGGTAGACCAGGTTGTTTGGGAGGAATGAAGGTGTCTGTGTCCCCTTGTTTCTTCAGAAAAGAGCTAGAGAAGTATCAGAGCATCAGCACAAAGATTGTGCACACATGCTGCAAAGGCAGAAAGGATGGTATTTTCTGGTTTAGCCTAGTTGTTGCTTTTGGCTGATAACCAGTAAAAATAAAACTTTACTGTTATTATTACCACATTTGAGAGATCAGTGTGAAGGACAACCCTGCCACCAGATAGAGTGTAACACAGGAGAGAATCTAATAGCTCCCTCCTCTCCTTTTCTCTTAGACTGTGCTAAAATGATAACACTTCCTTATCTGCAAACTAACAATAGTTCTGCAGCAGCATAGGAAACTTAAACAAGCCTTGAGTCAAGGGGATGCAGAGATTACCCCTAGGCACTGACTAAAGCTATAGACCACATATTCTTATAGATGGAAAAAAAAACAACCTGCAAAAGGAACAAGTTTTGAGGTGTTACTCACTTAAAACTGTAGTCCTGTGGTTCATCATGTTCCATCTTCAGATATCTCCCCCAGGTGCTGGTCACAGGCTAGCAAGATCACAGACGTGGAGTTTTTTGCTTTTAGGTCAGAATGCAGCCCACATCAATAGCAGATAATGCTCTAGCAGTGGATTTCATCCATGCAACAACAAAAATAGGAAAGAAACCCTGACATTGAGCCAACCATCAATAGACAGGCACCGCATGGTGACTGAACTAACATGCCCCCAGGAACTGTCCTGCTACGGGAGAGGTTTCCTGCACATGGCAGGGCAGGGAAGAAGTAAACTGGGAAATTTCTGCTGTTTTATTTGTGTTCAGAATCAGGTAGTTTGCAGCTGAATGGTAAATTCTTTCAAAGCATTCTTAAAGGAAAGACAGAAACGTAGCTTGGAGCATGTAATTTCTTTGCTAGAACTGCATTAACTCTGAATAACTCTGCTGAACTGCATCATGCTAAGCAGAATATAATCCCTCTACTTCTTAGAAAGTTTTTGTGCTGCTAGTTACTGAAATCACAGACAATCTACTTTGCATTGTACTTGTATGATTCTCCTCCCATGCTGCACCAACTTATTTCAAATATTACAGACTTCTCAGGAGGGCTTTGTTCCAAGATGTACCTTTTTAACATTCTGAGCTTTCCTCTCTGTAAGGTGTATGGTGTGTTCTTCCACACCCACCCTTTGGCCTTGAGAAGCCAGTCCCTTAACAAACCACCCCACGCTCTGTTTGTTTTAGTAATTCTTACTCAAGGTCTTTATCTTAGAATCCTGTTTGTGCAGCTTTGGACAAGATTCAGTACTTGGAGGGGAGGGTGAGTGAGGTGGGAAGGATTTTTTAGTGCCTTTAGTATTTATATGTTATCTCACCTGTGACTATTAAGTAGATGATTTACAAGCTTGTTGACACTGAGATGGTGTGAGTTTCTGCCCCTTACAGTAGATGCAAACACAACTTGAAAGAGCAGCTATAGGAGGGGAAAGGGCTACAGAGAACTACAGTTTCCAGCCTGTGCACAAAGCACCCAGGAAATCTTTGCAGAAAACACTGTGGTGGGTAGCCCACTGCAAGCCCTTCAGCTGCTCCTGGCAGGTCTGTTCACAAGAGCAGCACACTAAAATCACATTCATCTTCTCTTCCAGCTGCAAATTCACAGCTTGCTGTGCCACTCCACACGGCGAATTTGCTAATGAGAGCTGTGTGTCAGAGTCCCTGACCAGGACACAGTTGCCAAGGCCAGGCTGCTGCAGCCTGAGCACCATGAGCTGCTGCTGTGGGAGCTTAGCATCGAAGTGCAGGAATGCCTGGAATGTTTCAGTCAGCAGGTACTTCAGAGATCTTTCTCTAGGAAATGTCTGCACTTTTCATAGAAGTAGTCCCCCTGCTCACTGCCCTTCTGAGACAGTAACAGTGGGCTACCTCTTCTCCCCTCCAGGCCCCACACAAATCAAAATTTTCTCTCCAGCTCCAATGTTAACCCCAACTCCTCTTTGTGAGGCAAAATCATCATGGGAAATGAAAATTCCACAAATCAGCAACATACCAGTCTCTTTCCAAACATGCTGTGGGTCTGGATATTACCTTGGAAGGCAAGCTACTTTTAGAGGATGATCCCCTCCATAGCAGTGGGGCCAAATGCTTGCAGTGCATCAATTCAACAGCTTCCAACAGCCAGAAAAAGAAGTTGCTTGTCTGCCTGTTTCAGGCAAGAAAAACTATCATAATTTTAAAGACCATCTCTGCTTTTGTAGTAATCTTTCCTATGCTCTCTCCATCTTCCCCCACCTATCCAACACTGAAACACCTTGAAGACACTCTGAGTAAAATTTTCTGATGAGTGCTTCTCTGATTTCCCGTATCTTTTAACCTTCCCACCTCTGCAAACTAGTGCTTGGTAAAAGACCTTTGTCCCTACCACACTAATCACCAGCCCAGCATTTCAAGGACTTGTTCTCCAGTGTCTAGGGCTGTTCTGGGAAAGAAGGAGATACAGTATGGAGCCCTCTTTAATACAGCCTAAAAACACTTCCTAACTATTCTAACTATGAAATACATCTGTCCATTGGATTAATTCTTACCATTTCTGGACAGATAAAATGATTGTCAAAAAACATATTTTGCTCATTTATAATTAGTTAAGAAACTTCACTTCTAGAAGGGAAGAATGTAAATCACTGTAGCTGGCACTTAAATTAACAGGAAGGGTAGAGGTGTCAATTTGAGGGGAAATGAAAGCAGGGCTAGTTGCCAACTTAGCAGTGTAAACCTCTGGAAAAACACCAGTCAATAACATCTCCTTTCTTGTCTCCAGGTTCACTTGTGTTACTTGAAACAAGAAGCCATCAACCAAAGCAAACACTTGCAGGTTCTATACCACCATCTGCCCCATTAATGAGATTTGTGTTAGGAGCACATGACCAGGGACAACTGAACCAGCTATTCCAAAATACCTTTTAGTCACCCCATGCAAATAGAGGTCCCCTAAGTAAGTTATAGGTACATATCTTTTACACAGGCAGGATATGCAGAATTTTCTGAAAGAAGAATTAAAGCAATTGTCAACATTTCATACACAGTGGCAGGCACAGTTAATTGACTTGCTGAATATAAAATATTAATTTAACTTATAAATATGAGAGGAAGGAAGAAATCAATTCACTTAACGCAAATTTTCTCTGTGCTGGCAATCTACTAAAATCCAATAATCTCAGAGTTCAAAGGACACACTCCTCCAATGTTCAACCCATTCATTGTCACTGTTGACCAAGAGCAGTAGCAGAGGGCAGCTCAATCCTTCCCAGGCATGTAGGGCATGGAAAGGCTTGTTGGATAGGATGCCTCCATTTCAGTATCATGAAACCCCTCCTGAGACAAGCTGCTGCTGCCTGCAGCTCAGCAGGAAAGGGGCTCTGCCAGAGCTGTCGGATCGGGGATCCTCCAGTGTGGCAGTGTTAGAGACAGACAGAGCTGCAGTCCTGAGCCGAGGAGCCTGGGTACCAAAGCTGCAGCCCCAGCACTGCTGACAGGTGGGGTGTCACTTCCAGCTGGAACATCTAGGGCTGTAGTGTGCCAGGAAAACTGCCTTGGCCAGGTTTCCCAAATGCTGTACCCAGAGACAGGCTGTACAGAGCATGCCCTGCACAGAGAATACCACCGTTGTGCTGCAGCTATTCCTCTGGGACCCAGTGTCACACACAAGTCCTGAGCAAATGGAGCAATCCGTCTGCCAAGGACACATCCAGAGAAGTTCTGAACTGCAACAGGATGGGCAGCACCCAGTCAGGTGCTTCCTGTTCATTTTGTACTCCTGTGGGCAAGAGAATCCATCCTCAACTTTTCCCTGAAGCAAAGCTGAGTAATAGGGCCCTGCCTAGATTGCTAAAGGGAAAGTAGGACCGGTCCTCCATGTGCACTGGAATGAACTTGAGGAAAAAGTTTAGAAACAGCCACCTGAACTCTTGCATATAATAATTTCTAGGGCCCAAGAGAGAGTCACATCAGCAAAATTAGGGCAGTTTCAAGGTTTTATTAACAGTGCGCTGACATCCACACTACAGGCTTTGGTGAACCTGCCAAGTGTGTGGTGGAGCTGGTAGGACAGATTTCACTCAGTCTCTCAGTGGGTCTGGTCTGCCACTGACTAGAACTTCGAAGAAGATGAAAAATGTTACCTGCTCAGACTAGCTTGCATGGATGGTGCTACAAACTTCAGGGGAGGAGTTAATTTGACATGTCTTAACTTGTACAGAGAGAGGAATTTCCTTTAAATCATTATTGCTCTATCAGCCATAAAATCTCAGGTTTCCATTTGTGCATGACACTTCTTCAAACAAAGGCATTATACTGCATGTATAGTTAAAATTCAGACCCTGGGGAACTGCAAAATTGACTATATCTTCTGAAGAAGTAGCTTCTAGAAGAAAACCCAACAACTCTGGGGAAAAGGCAAAATCTTTCACAAAATTGGGAGGAGAAACAGAAAAATCCCTTACTCTTGTATTTCTGCTTTCTACCACATGGTGTGTGTGTTTATGTCTTTCACTGCATGAGAAAATGGTTGCACAGTTGCCTGTAAGTCTCACTGCAAGGTCCCTCCTCCCCAGCACAGTTTAGTCTCATTAATCTTTCCAAGGTCTCTACTTTCCACTGTCTGTTGCCCTTCCTTCTGCTGGGCCATCACTGCCTGTTATTCTCTCCTGCCAAGGTTGCTCTTACCTCTGTTCTTGTTCCATTCTTTCTACCTCCCCCCTTCTCCTGTTACCATCTTTCATGCAAATGCCACTCACCTTCTCTGTTGTCTGTCTTGCTAACTCCTTCAGTCTCGATCCCTTTCCAGAGCAGCTGAAAGGCAGGAAATTGGTAGAAATAGGAGAAACATCAGCTTTCAAACCTGGCTACAGGACCAGTGTTTCTGCTGTCCCTCATAAGTGCAAGTCTTTGCAAAGAGACTCTTTGCCTTTCTGCTCTGGGTGAAGTCATTTTGTTCTCACAGAGTGTCTCAGTTTGTTAACAAAAAGGTTTGTACATGCTGACTCTAATAGCAGAGGAGAGAGAGCAGGAGGGGCTGGGAGGCTGTGTTCAGCTTGAACTGCAGCAAATAGTACTTCCAGCTGGGAATAAGGGCAGTCCATGGTGTCAGCTGCTCTATTTCTGATTCACAGCTCAGGAGGCCTCTGTTTTCCACAACCCTGTGTTCAGCAGGTAGCGTGGCACATGCACTTCTGCAAATGCCAAACCAGACAAGTGATGCTCACTCACTGGCAGTGGTCTGGCCACTGATATTCCAAAATTAGGAATTCAGCTCCATCCCTGCACGCTGGTGCAGCAGCTTAAAGCACTGTTGCCACCCTTGCTGCATAGTTTGCTCTCAGTGCATGGGTGACACAGGGTGTCCTCTCACTGCCCCAGAAGCAGGACAATAGCACAGGATTTACAGAGCCTGAGGGATTGATTTGCTGCAGCATACAGTGTTGGCCTGGTGCCACTACCATGGAGGTCAAGGTCGAATTTGCCATTGGCTTATGAAGCAGCTGGTACTATTGAAAAATGCCACCCTTTGGCTCTGTGAACTTGGGCTGCTTTCTCTATCGCACACTAGAATTGAAAACATCTTTCATCCGCAGCACTGTGGAGAGGATGGGCTATCTAGACAAATGTAGATGTAGAGAAGAGCTATCTAGACAAATTTCCTTTTCTTCCTAACAGCACTTGGAAATCCGCCCTTTAACCAGACTTCAACACAAACTAACAAAATCACAGCCCTTTAAATAGGAACTTCTTCCCTACATAGATATGTATGCAAGTCGAAGAGTGAGAGCCCAGCAGTTACCAGAACCCATCTAAGGCCACACCCAAAACTTCAGTTGAACTTCGTTTCTTGCAAGAACCTATCCTGTTTGGTAGTTTTTCTTCATGTTTAAATAAATGCCCAGACTCAAGCAAAAAGGGACACAGTAAAAATCCGGGGAGAGCCATTATGCATGACTGTCACAGTTTAAGCATCACTGTTGTGCTTTTAGATACAGACATATCCAGGCACTGCAATGCCAGCAAGTAGAAGGACTATCTGAAAATAATTTTAAAACTTAAGACACACTACTGAAGTAATGAAACATGGAAGTAAAGAACTAAAAAGATTCCAAAATGAAGCCTAAAGAGATTTGCCAATGTCAACAGACAAAATCTGCTGCACACCCAGCCTTAACAGGAAGCAGGAATTCCTTGCCTAGGGACGTCTTCTGAACAAAATGATTATAAGCCTGACATTATAAACTGTTTAAGAGTCTTGTCCCTTGGGTGGTACGAGCCAACAGGTCTGTGCTGAGATGGCAAAATGAAGTAATACATGCTGTTATCTCAGAGCACATTACAAGGCTAAGCTAGAGATGGTATTTTTATTGACATTCAAGTAATGCTTTTTTCAATAAAAATGTAATCCTGTGGCCCTATAGTGATTCTTCAGCTGTGGAGGTCCAGAGTCTAAGGTCAGGCCTTCATAAATGGGCATTTACTCATGCTCAGCTGACTCTAATGTTGCCCTTTGAATGGACACATCAATGATAGGAGTTAAACTGCCTCACCCACTTCCACTAACATCCTTAATTTTTTATACCATTTTGTCGATGCAACCTGGAAGCAGAGATGACAACTCAGACCTGCAAGAGTGAACTTTGGCTGCTGTGTGAAATGTTTACCCTGACCACTGTGTAGAGTCACCCACCAGGCTGCAAAATCAACATGAACTACATGATCTGATGGTTTAGATAACACTCACCAACAGGGACAGAGCAAACTGTCGTCCTCTAACTTGTGCCTCATGAACTGCAACACTGCTCAGGTATAATATACTGCTCCACCCAAAAAAAGGACACACAGCTTTACATCTCAAATCCCACTGTGCTCATGTACAGAAAAGGGGACATAAGCATGGTCTACATACTGTTAAATGGGAGTAAAGGGGGTTGCTCACAACACAAGCTTTCTGTAGGTGCCTCAGCATGCCTGCTTGCACTAACTTAAAAGAGACGATAGTCTTAAGAGTTACCCTGTTTCAGGCTATGGCTCTAGAATAGTAGTCTCTTTGGAATGCTGTTAGCGCTGATACCTTGCACTGCCCTCAATCTGTCCTTCAGAACTCTGCCTGATGCTCCCTGGAAAATTTCCCAGAGTGGTTCAGCTGACAGTAGTATTAAAAATCACAGCATGTGTCTGTAGTCTTCTTTGTATCAGACATTCAGAGATAGCGCACTGCAGAGATTCAATTGTTGCAACTATGTGCTCTTAAAAGACTGCATCTGTCCCAGGGAATGTCTTTACCAGAGATGACCATCTCCAAGCAGACAGCTGCAGATCTCATCCAGTGAAAACAGTTTTTCCCCCAACAGCTATATAATTTCAAGTCTTTGCTGCAAAATCCCCTACTCAAGTTTTGCCCTTAAATTGAGGGTCATCCATGCACAAAACCTCTTAGATCTTTCCACTGGCACACCAAAATAAAGAGTAACACTATTATTCATGCCAGTCACTGCTACAACAGCCTCCCTGGCACACTAGTTTCCCAGGAATGCTGTTGAACAGATACCCTGTGCTGTCCTCCGTGTCTTGTCCTTGAGAATTCCGCCCATTATTCCTTGGAAATTTTCCCAGAGTGGTTCAGCTTACAGCAGTGCTAAGAATCCCAGCACACATCAGTAGATGGTTTTATATCAGGTGTACTGGGATACAATGCAGCTGAGGCTTGATTATCACAAAGTTAGCTCTGTTATATCCCCCCTTGGTTATTTAAAAAAGAAAGAAGGAAAGGAAGGAATAAATAGTGAAGTAAGTCAACAAGAAACCACAGTCCATTCCTTAAGTGGTAACCAGGCTACCGTGCTTTGGAACTTTTCCTGATACAGCAAAAGACACCATGAAGACAGGAACTTTGGCAGCAGTAGTTTTGAACTCCACAACCCCCAACTTTCCTCTGTTTTTCTATGCATATGTTTCTGGAAATATAATTGTCTGCTTGGGAAGCAGTCAACCTCCAAATGGATACCTAAGCAGCAGCAAGCCTCTGGAAGTTACTGTTGCTAGAATCAAAAGGAGATTTTCAGCAAAGCAGCCCTAAATTCCTGAATTAAGCAATGTCCTCCTTTGCCTGACCACTGTCACCATAGTGACCACAGGAGCTGCTGCCAAGCCACTGCCCTGTGGCTTGGGACGGAGGCGAGCAGGACGCCGTGCCGGGAATGAAGTGACTTGGACTCGGGGCCTGGTGATGGGGATGGGCTGTGGGACCAGGCACTGGGAGCAGCCTTGGGTGTACTGTGGTGGGAAAGGTGGCTTACAGAGCAAAGAGGTGCAATTCCTGCCTTGAATGCCAGCCTTGAAGGGCCAGCACTGCCAGAACTGTTGCAAGGTTACTAGAGGAGTAAGAAGGTGAAGCAAAAAGAGTTGATGATGAGGAGCATGATGAAAGAAGGCATTCACAGCAATACAGCAAACACGGTTAAGCTGGAGCTGGAATAAGCAGATTCATTCCCCTCGACATCATTTGTGTGGACTGCTCCCTCTCCTGGGGAAAACTTGACGAAAAAAAAATTAAAGATCACAACCCAAACCAATTCTTCAAGCAAACAGTGCGCCCCCAGAGCTCACAGGCAGACAGGCCTCTTGCTTCCAGGTTGAAGTTGGAGAGGGCAAGGTGCAAGACCCCTGTGCTGCCCTTCCCAGACAGGCTGTGTCCTGGCTACAGGAGCCCGGGATAGTGAAGCCTGCTATAACCTCCAAACTCATGCCCAGCTAAGCACTGCTCCAGCCTGCGCAGACAGCAGCAACACTGTCTTCTCCCTGCTTGGTGCTACTTCCAAGCACCACCCAGACCATCCTCCACTCTCAAACCACTGGAGTTGTCCAGTGGCGCAACAGGCGAGGATCCAGGAAACAGTGCTTGCAAGCACTTTTCAGAGTAAATGCTGGAGTACAATTTCTTCTTTGCTGGGAATTGGACAGAAATCACTAGTTCCAGTCTTTAGTGCTGGTAAGGACTGACAATTTTAGCCACAGAAATAAATTTCAGAGTCTGTAAGTGAGGAAATGGAAGGACAATCTTGAAACATACTGTCGTGGTGAGAAATACTCACCACTTACCTAATCTTTGCTCCTTTAGGATTCCAAAGTCCAGTTAAAATCTTTGCAGTGAAGCTAGCTCAGAAGATCTTGCAATAAGATTAGAACCAGCTGGTGAAAAATGGCATGTTACTACAGCCGGTAAATACCCACATGAACCAGCCCTAGAGAGGTGAAAGGCTCTGCTGAGCTTAACAGCTCATGAGCATATACCATACTGGCTGGAACTGGTGTATGAGTAATGCCTCTTCCTTCTAAATCCTTTCCCAGGTGATGACCTCTGCTGTGGAAAAGCAATGATTTAAATGCGCACAATTAAAAATGAGAAAAGAATTATTTCCATTTTACAGAGAGGGGGACAGGCTTGCCTGTAAGCAGAAAGCAGTGGCGGGGTGTAAAAAAACCCAAATAAACGAATACTTTCTGAATCCCTGGAGTTTCACCGAAGTCTTCCACCTTGTCTACTTGCTACAACAGCTTTGTGGAAGCTTTCATCCTGGCAATGCAAGGATGTAAGGAAGCCTTGCTTAATTCTTAATAGTCTCTGAGAGTTATCATATGATACCACGTCAGGAAATCATGCAATCAGCAAAGGTCACAAGACACACAGCCATTCCTCTTGGCTTTACAACTGCTTTGCACAGCCAAGACTCCTCCTTCTTGCACCATTTTGAAGTCAAGTGCAGCAGCCCTCCTGCCTGCCAAGCACTGGGAAGTCCTGCCATAAGTCAGGCCCTGTAAGTGACACATAAATTTTTGTGTCTACAGGTGCCAAAAAGAGAACCATAATGGATTTGCAACATCTAAATAGTCTAAATGGATTCTTACTGGCTGCAACTGCATCTGCTTGGCAACATAAAAGAGGTACAAGTCTCACTTGTACAGATATGGTAGGTTGGGGCAGGGGTGAAAGCTTTTATGAAAGATAAAAAGGAATGTAGGAAAGTCGCCATTGCCCCATGTCTTCTACAATCTAAAAGAAAAACAGGTGTTCTAATAATTTTACTGTTCTAACTATGTGAGATACAGGTGCCTAATTGAAGTCTCATTCTACATACATAAAATTTTGCATGACTGGGAAAGGTCCTTGTCCTGAGGAGCTTACAGCTTTATTGGACTTAAAGGCTTTATTAGGTGATGGGCAGGACCATCTCTGTTTTGCAGACAGAACACAGATCAGGAGCCAGACTCCACATGCTTTGGTGATGTGTAAGGCAAGTCTAGTAAGGCAAGTCTGAAGGAAGCACAGGAACAGAAGTAGTAATAAATATAAGGTGGAAAAGTTCAGGACTATAAAAAATAATACCCATTGCAATCTTCCCTGAGCAATACAGCCAGGAAGTCTTGATTTCCAGGCACTCAAACTGCTCCTTTCCCCCAGAGGCTGCCCCTCTGCTGCTGGGACTGCAGCATGGAATGGCAGCATGGGATGGCTCAGACTCCACAGTGCACAGCCCTGTGCTTGTCACCAACCCACCTCGACCACAGATCATGTGTGCAGACTGGGTGGGCTGCAGTGGGGGAGCAGGTTCCCTTCTGCCTCCCTTGGCCTGCTACTTCTGGCAGAGGCATTTCTCAGCAAGTTGTGGAAAAGCTCAGTTCTCAGGGCCCTTAACCCACTGATAACTATGACTACTCAGTCACTGATTAAAAGCATCTAAACATGCTGTAGATTTGGTAGAGCCTCTTATCTCCTCACCTTCCTTTCTGTGACTCAATTTGACTTTCTGGAGCACCCAACCTAAAGCCAGACTTTCAGAGCAGATCAGCATTTGGGTACTGTTCTGCTTTTTCTCAACAAGTAAAATTTGGATTCTGAGACCCAGTTCAAGGGCACACAAGCAGCTTATAATAGCCAACCAAGATTTCCTGCACCCCTGACCACTGTCACCCCTGACTGGATGTCCCAGTCAGTCAGGGAATTCTTAAACCTCCACAGAAGGACTCTTCTCTGCACTTTAATCAGTGTTTAGGAGATCAGTGCTATTTCAGAGTGTATCACTGCTGTGTTCCTTTAAGAAAGCCAGTTAATGTTTTGGTTTTTTTTTTTTTGCCTCCATCTCTTTGCCACTGTAACTCTGATCTCCTTCAAGACCACTGGGATATGTGGTAGACATGTGGTTGCTGCATTGTTCTGTGTAATTCTTGATCTAGAAAAAGGCATGGGAAAAAGTAAGAGTCCAGAGACTAAACCCCATGGCTTCTCTGAGAACAGCAAGGCAGGGCTGCAGAACAAAGAAAAATGGCCACATAGCCTGGATTGAAGGAAGGTCAGGTAGTGTTCAGCTACGTCTTTCATTATTTTTATTCATCCATAATTTTTATTAAGACTTCACAGAAATTATTCTACCAGGTCTGCTCAGATAATAAATACCTCACAGTGTGGGGGAGAATAGCAAGTAACGAGAGAGTTCAGTATTCCAGAAAGAGATGCTGCCTAGGTGGCCAGGATCTTCGTACTGCTGATAGCACATAGCATGGAGGTGCAACCCCATAGCAAATAGGAATTTAAAAGTACTGCACAGCAACAGGACAGGCAGCAGCCAACTTGCTCTCACGTGATTTTGGGAGCTGTAAGACCAGCCAACAACCCTTCCCCCTCAAGAACCCATATGGCATTCCTGAGGCAAGTGTTAATACTGGATCTCGACCAAGAAAGAATTCCTATAGACTCAGGGGACAAGAGGAAGATGATACACTGCTTGCTTCTTTCCACTCTTTTTCCCTCATGCCCCATTGCTCCTGTACTTGTAGCGCCCCTTGCACAAGGACCTTTAACACAGTGGCAAGCAGCTCCCAACAGGATGCGAGGCACAGCAGCACATGTGGCCTGCCTACCCTTGGCAGGAGTTGTTCTGACTAATGGGAACAGCAGAAACTCGAGAGACAGGCATGGAGAAGGCTGGAAACTGCTGAAGGGGAAAACTCCTGGTGGAATGCAAAAGGATTAAAACCGGCAAGAGCACAGCAGCATTCAGCACCAAGTTATTCCCAAGCTTCCGTAGCCGAGCATGGCTGGTTGTTTTCTTCCCCCATATAATGCCCAGATGCACTCCCTCACAGTACAAAACAATAAATGGCCAAACAGCTTGTCACTAATACACACTGCTTTCTTAACGGGAAGCAGGGCTGCAGAGCTGGGAAGTCCCTCTCTTGGAATCCTAGTGCCACCTTGTGCTGGGAATGGTAACAGTCAATGGATAACAGAGCTTGTCCAGAACAGCGAAGAAGGGCGAGGAGAAGCCATCGTTGGAGCAAACCTGCATTAAGCGTTTTGGCTTTTGGAGATCTTTCCTCTTGGTACCAACCAGCATGGCTCCCAATATCCCAGTGTAGGGTAGAGTCCTTTTATGAAGGCACAGGTGGGCTACAGCGAGCAACTCTTTGCAGGTTTGCCTTGACCCCAGACCAGCACCGAGTCACACCTCAGCTGTAACCCTGCACGTAACAGATGCAGCTGGCAGGTGTCAGCTCTGTCCTTGGCACAGGCAAGTCCAGGGAGAAACACGGTGTCACCTCAGACAGGAAAATTTTGCTGAGTATCACTGTCTGCCCCCTCTGGAGCCTGGTTTGCAACAGGTAAACCTGTTAAGTAGGGCAGGTATGGAAGATGAACCGGTAAAATGCAACAAGCATTTTACAGAGAAATTTCCAGATAAAAAATACTGCTATCCTAAACCAATGTGCAGGTGAGAGGAGCCAGCTGGCTTCCTTGGGGGAGATGAAAGCAGGGTCTGAGTTTCTTACTTGTTTATTTTAAAATTATTTCAAGACTTTTCTCCAAAGATGGGTTAAATTCCATATGGTTAAATTATATTCTGAATATGAACTTCTGAAAATGCCTGCTTCTCTACACTGAGTTTTAGGGGAACTTGTTCGTTTGTTCAAAACTGAGAGGTTATTAATTTTATAAAAATTGTAT
This sequence comes from Corvus kubaryi, assembly GCF_017639235.1. NCBI lineage: Eukaryota > Metazoa > Chordata > Aves > Passeriformes > Corvidae > Corvus > Corvus kubaryi. The sequence goes on from NW_024581131.1 coordinate 7,704,785, forward strand.
TTCAAAGTCAGTTGCAAAGATTTTGCACTGCTGTTGATCATTTAAGTTTTATCTTTCTACAACTTTGGAACATTTTTGCAAGCTGGCTATGGAATTGCAGACAGTATTTTGAGTTTTATTCACTTCAGTGTTTCTTTACAACTTAAAAGGAGGGAAAGAAAAGCATTTTGAAAAATATTTCTGTAGCAAGGTAGGAATTCTCTTGCAAGCACCTTGGAAAGAAACGGTGCGAGTATCCTGCTCACGCAAACTGCTCACAACCAGAATTCAGTCACCTGAATTTTGAAGTCAAGACTTACAGCTAGGTACTCTTAAGGATTAAAACACCATGAGAATAACACTGTTTTTTCTCAGAACAAGAATGATAAACCTAAGAAATTGAGAATTCAAGTTATGTTCAAAAGAAATCTGACTGTGCCACAGAAATGCAATTAGAGAGGACAGCTCTTATCCCTAAGGGTCTTACATAAAGCATAATTCCAAAGCTACACATCTAGGCAGTGCTTCTGTGTCTAGCAAGACTAGGGAGGCAGATAAAGGTTACCATTTAGGTACTCACTACAAGGTAGAGTCAGACTAAGAGAGCCAGATGGATCATTTTTGCATTGGTGATTAATCACCCCAACTGCGTGTGGGAGGGGGATACACCTCAGCTTTTCGACTGAACCTAACATCACATCCTGAGGGGGAGGGAATATCATCACTGGAAACTTGAGAATGCTGAAGGCACTCTCAAGAGAGAACACCACCAGGCTTGAATTTTGTCTCCCACTGCCTTCTCCCAGATTCCTGTCCCTTTGGCATTTGTAGTGCACAAGCTCTGACATAACAGGATGGATGAACATCAGTAGTGATGTCACCCAGTTCAGCAGCCATGGCAGCAAAGCAGTGCTGATGTTGGGATGTTGGTTCCCAGCAGCAGGGCTGCTCTTGGCTGCTTTGGTGCAGCACCTGCCAGGAGCACTGCTCAGGGCTCTTGCTGACAGGGAGCTCTGTAGCACAAGTTGTGAGGCGTCTTTTTACAGACCCCAGACACTTCTCTTCTGGGGCAGCAGCTGCATCTTGTGTGCAGGTCAGCTGCATAGGATGGAAGTATGATATTGGAAAAGCCCTTCAAGGAAGGAGTTGAAGATAGGGTAAAACATTAAACACCCCAGATGGAAGCAGAGAGCACCGTGTGACCCAAGTATTTCCCAGCAGGGAAGTATTCTATGTAACTGGATGCTTGATTTCATTGCCATGGTACCCATGTGCTCTGCCTGCCAGTGCTGTGAGAAGGGGTATGCACATATGAACTGATTACTAATTAGTGTAATAACACTATCCATAATGTTATATCACTCTTACTGACAGCCCAGCCTGACAGAGAAGTGTTACATGCAAGCAGGCATGAGACAGAGATCAGCTCATCCCTTACCTAACCTCTGTGTTCTCACTGACAGCACTTTCTACCAAACACCCCTCATAGCTTTTCCCTCTTGGCATTTCCCCCTCTTCAAGTCTCTGGAAGTCCTGCATGTCCAGTCCCTCGTGACACACTTTGTCATCAGAGCAAAGCTAGAATGGCTCAGACCAAACAGGTCCTGGCATCAGCAGGGTCCAAGAGGAGAGTTTCTTTAACAATGAGGGCATACCCAAGGCTAGATCTCAAAGTTTGCTGTTACTCCTGAAGTTGGGAAGTGTTGTCTGCTGAAGCATTAATGAGTTGGTGTTATGGGAAGGTAATCCCTTCTGGACTGTTGCCTACTGTGACTGGATGGTCTGTGGCTAATCTTTGGCTCTGGAACATTTTCAGTGGGTCTTGCACTTGGGCTACAGAAGAGGACTTAAATCTCTTGATCTGGAAAGACTACCCTTCTGTCCTGGTATTCAGTACAATCCAAGAGATTTTGGTAGCCCTGAACTCTCCAGCAGTCCTGTGGACAGGGACACCTTCCACTAGACCAAGTTGCTCAGAGCCCCATCCAGCCTGGCCTTGAACATTGACAGGGATAGGGCATTCATAACTTCTTTGGGCAACTTGATCCAGTGTCTCACAACCTCCACAGTAAAGAATTTCTTCCTAAAATCTAATCTAAACCTACTGTCTTGCAGTTTATAGCCATTGCCCCTTGTCCTATCACCTGTGAAAAGTCCCTCTCAAGCCTTCCTGTAGGCCTCCTTTCAGTGCTGGAAGGTGCTCTAAGGTCTCTGTGGGGCCTTCTCCAAGCTGAACAATCCCAGTTTCCTCAGCCTGTCCTCATAGTCTCTCAGCCTCTAGCCTCATGGAGCGTAGGATGCTCCAGCCCTCTGACCATCTCTGTGCCCCTCCTCTGGACCCACGCCACACATCTGTTTTTCCTGTGCTTAGCACTCCAGACCTGGACACAGCACTCCAGGTGGGATCTTATGACAGCACAGCAGGGCCAGAATCACTCCCTTGACCTGCTGGCCACATTTTATTGTATCTACCAATTTACCACCAATTCTGTTGTAAAGTAGTGTGGCCAAACATGGTAATTACACAGAATCACAGAATATTCTGAGTTGGAAGGGACCCAAAAGGATCACTGAATCCAACTCTTAAATGAATGGGGACTGAAGCAAAAAAAAGGACTAAAAATCTAATTAGGAAATAGAGCTGACTTCTGATGACATCATAAAGCACCAGTGGAAAAACGTATGGGTTGTTGGATCCATGGAGAGCTCCACACTTGACTGAAACTCCCTATCAAACACACCAATCTCTGCTTATTAAGCTAAAGCCATTCCCAAGCAACACTGTTTCACTGGCGCCATACCTGTTTCAGCACTGAGATACCTGCACATGCAACAGGGAGGTCTCCAACAACACCACTACCACCTAAGCTTCTGCAGCAGGAACTACTGTGATCAAATTTCTTCCAAGGATGAATCCAAGTAAAAGTACAGTGGGGAGAAGAAGTAACACTGAAACAACCTGTATACTATGCAATAATAAAAATATTTGAAAAATATTTGTAAATAAGGTATGTGAATTCAAGCACAACTGCCACAGAAGTTCCCTTGGCTGGCAAAAAGCAGGAGCTATAGCAGGCAAAAAAGAACAAATGTCACTGTTGCTGCCATGCAGTACTGCTAAAGAACAACACACCATAACCTCCTTACTTTGTGAAATCAAGTTTCGGAAGGGGCAATAGAGATTATGCAAGACCTACTTAAGACCCAGTCCAAACAAGAGAATACTCACTGGGGAGGGGGATTTAGGAAAAGGCATGATACTAGAAGATAGAATGAAAACTTAGCTGATTTTAATTTTCAATAGGTCTCATTCTGCACAGCTCCCAAGCCTTCAACCGTTCATTCTAAAAAGGCAACCAACCATACAATTATGGGGAGCAAAGAAATTCTGCTTCTGAGCTGATTTGAAAGAAGGTAAACTGGCAGTATTAGGTAAGGTAAAATGCACAAAAACCAGAAAAAAATCCCAGCCAAAAGCAGACACGAACATACTTTGGGTATGTGAGGGGTTGGCAGCCTAACTGCACATGACAGGATGCTCCCAAATCTGCAGCCAGTCTGCCATTTTCATAGTGGTTGGGATGTTTTCTTTGTAGCCCAACAACCCGTTACACGTAACGCACAACGAGCTGGCAAAGCCCATCCATAATACGCTTCCTCCAGTTCTTCAGCCTGCTAAAAAGTGCTGTGGTCATCTCAAACCTACTCAGCTGTGGCATCTTTTCTTACCAGTATCTTGGACAAGGAGACATCAAGGCTAGACAGGGTCCCTGACAGTCAAATCAGTATGAGCTCCACAATGCTTTGCAATCTGGACAAGAAACATGGCCAGGCTCTCAGGTTCTCAGACAAACACCCACTTTCCCCTAAGGTTATGGAAACATTGAGATCTGCCGATTCACAGATAGATGATGAAAGAAAAATGCCCACTTCCTGTGTCATGGGAAGGGGGCACAACTGGGGTTGTGGAAGCCCTGCCTACCTGCCCAACTTGGGGGAACACATTTCATTGTTTTCAAGGTATCTGTACCACAAACATCTGCATAGCAGGACATGGCCATGGAAATGACTAGGAGCTTTGTTCCAGATTCTCCAAGACAAGAAGGCTGTTCAATGAACAAGACCAATCCAGAGATCCTGATCCCCAAAGAGTGACTTGTACTTATCTTCACAGTAAAGGAAAAGGACAGCAGCTCTCATTAAGAGGTTGGCCAAACGATGAGTTAGGAGGATCATCCACTCCAGGAAAACAGCTTCTCCTTCTAAGGGCAGGATCCACTTAAAATTTCTTCCCTATTTTATCATCTGCTCTCCTTGCTTGATGCTGGTATAGCAAGCTCTAACCCTGCTCTCAAGCACACTGGTCATAAATACCTACAATGATGGGCAATGTTTATTTGCTGCATTGACCTCCTTTCCCTCACATGCTCAGGTGAGTGACATTTCTGCAAACCAACCCCCCCCCACTACAACCACTGAGGCTGCCAGAGAAGCACTGAGTATGAACCTGCAAGCAGGAGCAGCAGGGACACAGAAGGGCTGTAAGTAAAAAGTGCAGAGACTGTTCAGCTTTCACTGGTACAGCCACACATGCTTGTAGGGCACAGCACCCAGTGACAATGCCTGTGAATTCTGGAAGAAAGAGATGTATTAGTGTCATTTGTCATCAGCTGTTTCCTGGACACTTCCTACTTCAAAGCAAGCCCTTAATAACCCATCTCTCTCTATCTCTCTCTCCTTTAACCTATTTTATGGTAAGAGTACAATTAGAGACCCCACAAGATAAGCCACGGACTGCATAGACAGACCCACCCCTGTTCTAAAATCATGCACACTCTGGCACGACACAGGGCCTTTCCCAGAGACTGACGAAGTTACAAGTATTAGATTGAATTTTACACTTAATTCTCTTCACTAATGCTTTCACCACTGGGTAACAAAGTGATCATGTAACTCAAGCTCTTTATTGGTAGGGGAGATAAAGTTGGACTTGATATAAAAATCCTGAGCAGCCAACAGTAGATTCAGCCGACCCAACACCACCTGTTTTAGGATGAAACTTGTGTTTCTACACCCCTAGATAGAAAAACTTGAAACCTTACTGCACAGTTGAGTAGAAACACAAATACCATAGACCAAAGCAATATACAGTTATGTCAGCTCTGACGTTTCAAACCTGTTTGAAAGAAATGGCTTAGAAACAAGCTGATTAATACATACAAACAATCCATTGTGCCCAGAAGTTTCCTAACATTCTTTTATTAAAAACCAAAGAGCCAAAGATCGCCCTGATGCTCTTCATTGTTATAAAGCAGACTCTGAAGTATTAAGTGAACTATGTATGAGCAAAGAACTCCAACTGATGCAGAGTTTAAAACTAGGTTTACAGTTTCCTATTTTATTGGCATGGATGTATTTCTAAACTTAAAAACCCTTCTGGCAAGTTATCTCAATTTCTTATGACAAAATTTCTCACAACACACAAATATTTACAACATATACATATTTTTTCAGTCTTTTACAACTGGTTCTTAAAAGACAAACAATTCATAGGTTACCACAGAACAAAAGCTGTGACTTAGTTGTTTTTAATTTGATAAAACTATCATAAGTTAAAGTGAATAGATTTTTCTTTAAATTCCTTGTAGCATTTTACAAGTGCAACAGAAAAATATGAAGAACCAATTTAGGATAGCTGCAGTTCATTGGATAAATGTTGCCCGTCGTAATCACATTATTTCACAGCAAATTCTTGAAAAAATAAGCACCAATCATTCTTGCAAAGAACAATTTTATCTAAAAGTATTGAAAAGTGTTAAATACAAGGTGTTTAATTTACGTAACAAGCAATAAATACACCATATCCAAACTTTATTCTGCATACTGCTACCCTTGTACATATAATGTACTAAAAAGTCAGCAAATTGTCAACACCTTTTCATATTTTTTTTCTCTTTTTTTAAAGAAATCAATTTGACTTCCAACCAACGGTTTGCTACTATAACAAAGGCCACAAACAGTACGTCTGGGACAGCATACAGTGTTAAAACTGACAAACTCCAAGGGGGAAAAACCATCTAGCAAATAAATCGGAAAGCTGTAGATCATTGCTGGTGATATTAACATATACTAGAAAACCTTAATATGCTGCTACTATGATTTTGTAAATTGTTTAGTCAAATATTGTAAGAGCAAACTAACGCTCCTACTGATCAAAAATAATTCTGTAGCCACACTGTATTCTCATTGTCCTGCATGGAAAGATCTGATGCAATTTCATAACTTTGCTTGAGCCTTTATTTTACAACAGAGCATTACCTCTAACTTGGAATTGCACATAAGAAGGCTATTAAAAAGTACAATAAAAATCTGCACAAATCAGACTTAAGAACTTGAGTCAGTATGCTGTACACTTTCTACAATATTACGTTGATAGGTGAATAAAGAAGTGCTGCCACTAAGTTTTTCAGAGAGTTCTTTAGTTGAGGAATAATCAAATGGAATTTTTGTTGGGTTTTTTATTATTATTTTTTTTTTAATTTTTTTTTTTTTTTTTTAAAAAATGACATCCAGGTCAGTTTAAGACCTATAAGCTTATGCATTGAGCCTTAAAGACTGATCTTCTCTCCTCCTGGAAGAAATATCAATATCTATTGAATCCTTGCCAACAATAAGCCTTAATCTCTTCGCTGGAGGAAGAGGAATAAAGTCATCAAATTCATCATCATAGTCATCTTCCTCTTCATCGTCCTCTTCTGATGAAGATTCATCTGCTGTTTCCTCTTCATAGTGACCATAATCATCTACTTCCATTCTTGACTCCAAAAGGGAGAGAGTTTCACTACAACACACACCATTTTCATGAAGGTCCTCAGGGTATGTCCCTCTGTTTTCTTCCTCTCGTTTTAGCTGTATTTTTAATTTTGTTGAACTATTGCCTGATCCTGAGTTAAACCCATTATTTAGCTTTGCTACATATAAATTATTATCTTTTTCATGGTCTTTACTTAATTTTATGCTTATTTTTGAAGAATTCATTCCATCACTCTCTTGATCATTTGCCTTGCTACTGCTATCATGGCGCCTACGAAGAGTCAGTTTAGGGATCCCAGAGCTATTTTCAAGGATAAGTTGTGCATCATACCTTGTGATTCGTCTTTTCTTTTTACTTTTTGCAGTTCTAAAGCTGTCTTTTGCTTTAAAATTGTCAGTTGTTAGAGAGCAGCCACCAGATCCAGGGATACAGTCTTTAAAGCCAACAGGTGTGTCCACCACGTGGTTTTTCTCTTCGAGTTCTGAATGAGAACTAATCAAATCTGGTACTTCATCTTTCACAGGCGTGTTGTGCATAGTATCAGTTTCCTCTGTTTTTGAAGATGGTTTCACAAGCTTTCCTTGTCGAGATTTCTTTTTTGATGTGCCTGCATCATTTCTCTGGCACCGACCCTCCCCTTTATGTGATGGTCCATGAGCCACATTGTTGTCATTTAACACACGAGACTGCTGCTCTGCAATGTCCGATTGTGTTCCAGTCAAGTTACTCTTATAGCTATCCAACGTATTTGGTTCAAGCTTTGTGTCAGAGGTCTCCTTCAAACTCATCCTTGTTCTCATCGACCTCCTCGTGATGTATGTGCAGGGTGCAATATCACCATGCTCATGAGCACCTTTCACAGAATTCAGTTTATGTTCTCTCGCTGCATGCCTCGTTAAGCATCCGCTAGAGACTGCAACTTTGACTGGTCCCTCCAATTCTTTATCCTTTTTAATGGGCAAGTTTTTATACAAAACTACTTTAGGCTCTTTGAGAACTAAATTTCCCATTTCAAGCTTTCGAGAAGCATTCTTTTGCTCTGGCCTTTTGCACTGATTTCTCAACTTTATCTTTGAAAGTAAAGGCTTTGCAGGCTTTTTCAGTCTCTTTGGTACCCTGGAATTATTTATATGAGTTAGTTTAGATGAGGTAGAATTTGATGATGCTGGAATTCTTGATATAGACTGTCTGGTTAATGTTCTATTTTTGCTGTTCTTTTTTACGCCAATTGAAGATTTTCTGTTAGCTGGAAAAGAAAAAAGTGGTTTTGTTATGACACTGCTATTCCTGAATTTCCCACTCCCAAATACTGCAGTTATTTTATTTATTTGGAGCACTTCAGAGAAATCCATGGAACAGGACAGACAGTATGTAGTAAGGAATGAGACTGCTTAACTTGCAACTCAACACCTGAAAGGAATTGCCAAACAGGCCACAAGTACATCAACATTTCCAGGTACACTTCTCCTCACTATCCCCAATATACCAAGTTGGGTTTTTACTGAACTTTTTCTTCTATCGATTTAAAAAAAATATATATTTGACATTATCCACAGCTTTTGCTGAGTATTATTCCAGCAAAATCTGAGGATCGGCCTGATCTAATATTATCTCCAAGATTTTTTTTTCCTAGAGAAGGAGGAAAAAACCCCAGACACCTTATCTAATGTAATGGTTTCAGTTTCAGGTGGAACTACTGCCTACTGTGGCAAGCAAAGGAGTTTTGTCTGCTCAACAGAGGTGCAACTCTAAATACTGGTAATTAGAGACCATAAAAAGATTTGGGGACATTTTTAGGGGTTTTTTTTTTTGTTGGTTGGTTGGGTTTTTATGTTCTGCTTTTGTGTTTCATTTTTCAGTATCACAGCAGCTAACAGGAGACAGATGGAAGTGCAGTATTTTATGTACCTCCAAACCTGTTTACCAGTTAAATCTAAGTTTAAACTATTTGTATGATGCCCATACTGAGGGTGGCAGAGGTGGGGAAGTGGGGAAAGCAAATCAATCGTACTCACTACTCCATGGAGAGAAGTCTTGCAGGAAGATTACAAACAAAAATCCCTTCCAATTTCTTCTGAAATGCCTAACTGTGCACTTTCACTGTACAAGAGGTGCCTGAACTATCAATTCTGAATGTGGTAAGGAAAGAGCTGCCCAATTTAGAAGACTTCTAAAAGAAACAACTATTTATTTAATAATATCTACTAAGAGTATTTATTTAAAAATTCTTTTCCTAAGAATTCAGCCTATGTTAGTTTTCTTTCCTAAACCACACTACTGCCTGTGGTATTTTACTGTATTTTGAAATACAGAAATTACTGGCAAGACTTTAACTGACATGTTTATAAATATTTGCTTTTGATATTAAAAAAAGAAAACAAAAGAAGAGCATACCACCTATTGTTCTTCAAACACTTGTGGGAAACCATGAATTTGTTGTTTAAATTGCCTTCAGATTCCTGAATAAATTAGTTTTAACAACCAGTATCTGAGAAGCATCTCAACACTAGGAGAGGAATTCCATCACAGTGAAAGTTTTCCATGTTTTCATGAAGCCTTTAATGACTCCAAGCTCTTCTTCTTACTTACTTGCATTACCTTTTTCCTGAGTGGTATCTGCATCAGTGTTAGAGCTGACGGACTGGCTGTCGGAATTCTTGCTGCTGTCACCCAACTTTTTAAGTCTGTTCAATCGTTTGTCTGTTTCTCTCAGTCCATATTTACTGTTAATCACAGGAGTAGGTGCTGGCAATCCCACTCTTGATTTAAAAGCACCAGTTCCACGTCTATAAATAAAAAGAGGACACAAGGTATTAATAAATCTTAATGTAAACTTAGAGCTTTGTTTCATGTACAGTAGTTTGGATCCCAAGTACATCTGGATCAATGATACCAATAGCCACAGAACTGGTTAGCATTTTGTGGGTTGTCTTCTACCTGTCATCTTGGGTGCCTAATATCTCAGTTGGCCAGCAAGAACAGCAGGATCACCTAGGAAGAGTACATGGATATATGCAGAGAGATGCAAATCTTCCTGGTGATGACTTTTGGAGGCTTGAAAGAAATTGTAGAGTGCCAAATCTCCCACTGCTCCAAACATACCCACAGATCCTTAGAAGAAGATCCTACCATTTTAACATTGCAAATTAACACTCTTTACAGCAGTTAAAATTGAGACACTTAAATATGGGGTTTTTTTGTAGTGTATAAAGTGACTGTTGTCTCATCAGTCTTGAAACAAAAAAGAATGAGTCTTTACTAACAGCCCCCAAAACAGCATCTTACATATTTGACTGCTTCTGCCACACTCTTGTAACTGAAAAGCAGATTCCTAAAGTTAGAATTACCCAAACATTAGCTTTAAAAAGTAACATTTTCCTGTACTTAATATACAAAAATGACAAGTTAATGAAAATGTTCAGACACATAAAACTAGTTTGTCCTGAAAAAGAAAGCATGTCCATATTACACTAAAATCAATGATCAAAAGAACTTGAGCAAAACACCACATCACTCTGTGTAACAAGGGAGGAACAATTCTGGTGCCCATTTATTCAACACTTAACAGTTCCCATGACTGAAGTACACTTTTACTAGCAGCTCTCGAGATAAAGTCTGAGAATGCATCCTTCACTTGGAATGACCTACCAACATCATGTGAGCTTAGAGGTCCATACCAGATGGTTTTCCCTTTAATTGCAAGACTTTTTAGTAATCAAAGTAGCCAGTAAAAATGAAAGCAGGATTATTGAACTATTTATATGTAGGTGCACTAAGCTATCTCTCAATATAAACAATATTTTGTCCTTTATAGGGTTTTTCTTCCTACAGTTAGATCAAACAGAACAGTGAGTTCTGTGCAGCTCCTCTTGGAACTGGGTGAAGCTCTCTGAGATGATGCTGAGCCTCCCTGCACACAGTGAACAGAAATTTCAACATGGCAAAAAACAACTATGGAATTCTTTCAACTGATTTTGTGAAGAAACCAGGTTGGGACAGCACAGGTAAAAGACAAATAGAACAACTTTGCTGCTGTTGAGTGATGGACAGATAGAGGCAAATACTATCCAAATCGGTAGATATTTACAAATACACAACCCCCCAAGTTCTAACAACACTGGGTACTTTTCCCATTCCCAGCAGAAGAGAACTTCAGGTCCACATATAAAACATTAATGGAATTTGCTTTGTCTAGTGCAAAAAAGAGCAAAAGTTGGGGATCAGTTCACAATGGTCCTGTAGAAGCTGTAACTGCTTTTCCTTCCAATTCTACTTTATTCAGTACAAATATTTTTAAGAATCTACACCCCTGATTTGTTCTGTTTTGTCTCATTTTGGGCTAATCTCCAGAACAGAGAATCAAAAGATTAAGAGAACACAGAGTTCTCAGGAATCATCACCATTCTGTAACAACACAGAAAAATCATTATAGCAAACAGGTAGGAAGCAATTATTTTGTGTCCAAAGATCTGCGTACTCATAATCAAGGACGTTCAGTTTCACAAAATAGATCATGAATATGCCTAATTCCATTTGAAAGCTATTTACATCAATACATACCTTTCACAGGTGTAACATTCGCAGTATTCATTATTTTCTCCAAAAAACCCATCTCCGTAGTAACAGGAGATTTCTTCTCCAGGTTCAATATCTCTTAGAGCTTTCACACATGCTGTATCTCTGCCCGTTGATACAAACTGGGGAAGGAGATGACAGGAAGGGAAAAAAAGGGTTAATCATTAAGGCTGCACAGTATCTGAGTAAGGAAAAAAAGTAAACAGTTGGGGAAGAAAAGTTGGAAGGACAAAGAAATAAAAAAAAAAGTGGGGTACTTTATTTATTTTTAATTTCTTGCTTACCTTACAGTTAGGTCTGCAATCTGAAAAAGGTCCAAAACATAAAGTCAATTAACTGTGGATAAGACCTGAAACATGAATAGTTGCAGATATCTAAAGTAAGGATTCACTCTGACTTCAGTAACTGCAGAATCTCAGCTAAATACTGGGAGTTAAGTTAGTACTGCACAAAGCCATACATCAAAAGATACCTGCTTTGGTACAGCTGGGTTTCTGACCTCTTCCCTGTGCTATCACAAATGTCCAGTTTCCCTCCTCTTCAGGGTAAACAGCTTTATCTGAAATCCTACCTGCTCTTTCTTTGGCACACAAATGCAACAGAATCAGCTAAGCTTCTGTGCAAAAGGTTAAAGAGCCGTAAGTTCACCTAATGAAGATGTTACTGTTGACTGAGTTCACAAACAATTCAAGGTAACCCACAATATGCTCTACTAATTTAGCTGCCAGTTCCAAAGTCTCTTTCAAGGAAGAGGGCATCACTTCCTAGAACCTTCTCCGAGTTTCACAGCTGATCAGCTCTGGCTGGGAAAATCCCAATAAGATTTTGTTCTACAGTAATACAGTATGCAAGATTCAGACATTTTTCTCCAAGTTCCTGTGCTGTTCAGCTCACATACAACACTTCTGAATTTCTTATGCCCTTCAACATGCTTCCTATACTTACTACTCACCATGATTGATAAATGCAGCAGGACCAAGCCATAGTTGTGCACAGTTTTTTCGTGTGGAATACATGACACTGAAGTCATTTTCCCCATGCCTCAGCAGCATGTTTTCTTCCATTTCTGATAGTTCAGCAATACAGCCCACAAGTAATTCTATTTTATCATTTCGTTTCCTTTAATGTAAAAAGAGTAGCAGAAATAAGACAATGTGTGCCAAAATTACAAAATAATTTCACAAAAAGTTGTTATAGAATCAATTACATCAAATCTGACATCAGAAACAATTACCACCATTGCTTCTACAATTTCCTGAGACTGTAGGCAAGAAATTGCAAGAGCTGATTACTTCAGCTTCTGCAATTGTTAAAACCAAAAGCAAGATCTTTTCATTTGTGTACACTCCCTCCCCATCATCACTTAAGAAATTTTCACTTCCTCCAGCTGCTCTTGCTTGTGTTTCCTATACTTCTTCGCATGGCCAGGAAAATCCAGTATAATGAAAATGCTTAGAGCTCCATGGCTTTTTAAGTGAGGCCCAGTAATGACTCAAAGAAAGGCTGGACGCAAGATGTTTTCCTTCAGCATGAAGCTGGTCCTTGAAATAGAGTGAGGAGGGGGAATGACAGACACCTACAAAAATCAACAAAACCACGAAGCCTTTGTGTGCAGACAGCTGATGTGCCATCGTGAATAAAGCAGTGCAGAGGCACTGAATGCTCAGCTTAGTAGAAGCGCAGAGCTTCCATTTTCTTGCATGGGCGTTGTTTCCACTGCTCTTCAGAGTGGCCATTCCATATTTTGGCCAGATTACTCTGACACAGATGAATATGGAGATGCTAAAGGTACACGAAGGACACAAAATAGAAGTGAAGCCTTCTAAGTGCAAAATTCTCCTTTGACAGAGAATGCTGAGAACTCTCATCAGTTTTGAGTCTCAGCAGTTTTCCAGGTACCAGCAGGGTTGAGAAGCAGCTCTCCTGTCTTGTTCACCTCTTAGGCCACTCAAAATTTTGAGCATGAAAACTTAATCTGTTTTCAACACACCTACATGCAAAGCTTCTACCGCAAAGAATCAGCCAAGAGGTGAATTAAAAAAAAAAAAAAACCAACAAGGAAAAACCCCCAATCAGTATTTTTTGGGTTTTATCATGATTGTGGAACTTTCAGCTCTGGTCATGAAGAGCTGGAAACTGGCCTCAGCCTATTTAAAGCTTTCTCTGCAACATGTGGAGGTTGTGTTGCCACCAGCAGGGTGTCCAGCCACTCAATTTCAGTGTGAACATAACAGCATTTCCTCACCTCAGATGTGCTGGTGCGAATGGGTACTGCCACAAAGCAAAGCTCATACAATTGGTGTGTACACTTGAACTGATTTTAAAATCTGAATTAAGCCAGAATCTGCTGGTACTGCCACACATACGCTTCTAATGAAACTCAGATGTGCCAAAATGAGATGGGGAAATACAGTGGGGTTCCAGCCTTGTGTTTCCAGGAGAGATTTATCTTGCACAATCAAAATGTGCAAATAACACCTGTTTAAAAAAGCCAAAAAACTAATTTCCCCCACAATTATTTGCTGTATAACAAATCTGCCAGAATGTCGTGTTACTCACAACTCTTGAGTAAAGAAAAACACTAATCTGACTGAAAATAAGATTTAAAAAAAAAAAAATTGCATAATGAACACTACATGCATATGCCCAAATATAGAAAGGAATATCTTCCAGAGCCATGGATCCTGCATTAAGTACTTAGTTTGGTATTGTTACTTGCAAATTGAGTTTTCTCTCTGTTTTTGCTATCTCTTTCACTGGTTGCAGTTTTAATTCTAAATCACTTCTTAATATATTTTTTAAGATTCTTTCAAAATAATTGACAGAAACAGAATGCAACAGTGAACTGTATTTCTTACCATTCTTTCGTTGCAACAATTTTGGCTCCGTTTTGCTCAGAAGAATACCGATTACAAGGCAGTATCTCAAACCCACTGTCAGTTGCAAACATTCGTAAATAAATAAATACCTGCAATGAAAAAACCCAGTATTTGTCTGTTACAGGCAAAACAAAAGCAGTGAGGAACTTCTTATACAAATAATGAAAGTGAACTGTACAAAAACACACACAAAATGGATACTGGAGTGGGATACTGTCTGCTGAAATGCATTTCTATATGTTTTAGCTATATGTATTATGTTGATCTTACTTCTTCACAGTGACTTGCAGGAATCCTCACATGGGTAATGGGATTATCCAAGGAGTTTAAGAAAATTAAATATACCTTAAGTGGTACAAAATTGGTCCAACTATTGAAAATGGGTAATTTTTTTCTTAAAATCACTGAATAGTTGCATTCAAGCAATCTCTCATCTTTAAGAACCAGTGAGACCTAATAATCTATAGGAATCCATTTTATTATTTGAAATTCTGAAAAAAGATACTACTTCCACAACAAACCTAGATGCTGAATTCAAGGACTGTTGAATTATTTTTTTTTAGTTGAAGTGTGATTGTGTTATTCAAAGAACCACTTTGACAAAGTAGAACTTTGTCTGCTAACTTTTTACTGCGTTACTAGATTTGGTGCATTTTAAAGTAGGCCACATTCCTTTTGGTTGTACCTGGAAACAACAGACTCATTCCCGAAAAAGTGTCTTTTTTTTTTGTTAAGTAAACAATACTATGATTTTTTTGCTTTGAACTTTGAAAATCAACAACCTTTATGCTACATACAAAATGGATTTGGGGTGTGGGAAGTGGACGAGGAATAACACTCCCACAGAAAGCCCCTATACCCAAAACAACTGAGGTATTTTGATGTAACAAGGCTACTCCCTTTTCCTTTACCTTCTTTGGTCACCCACTTTGATTTACAAGAGCTGTGAGTAAAAAAGAACTAAAACAAACCCCAAGCCCCCCAAACAAACAAAAACCCCCAACCAAACCACAGTACAAATATACGGGGGAAAAACCCTTCTTTTCTACACTCTATTAATAAAAGACAATGAAAGTTAATAAAAAAAAAAAAAAAAAAAAAAAGGAGGGTGTGTCTAGTTAGGCTTTAAAAAATAAAGGAAGTTTCTCTTAAAAAACAACAAAACAACATAAAACACTCGATTGCTTTACTATTGCTACATTCTTAAGAAATGTTTATGTTTTCTTTGCCTTTCAACCATCTAAAAAAGCACATTAATTACAAATACACCTACATGTTCCTTGAATAACCTTTCCTGCATTTTGTTCTTGTTAAGAAAATAGTGCCGGGCCCAGTCACCTGACGTCAAGGACTTGAAGGCTTTTTCTAAGTGCTCATCTTTCTTAAAACGTTCAATCACCTCTTTGAGTTCTTCTTGCCTTCCTTTAATAGGTCGAAATCTGAAATAAAAAATAAAGCTATTCCAGTCCACCATCAGTCATTCTCAAGCCTTCCTCAGTTACTCGCAGCACACAGTTCTTCTGCTACCCATATAAACATTTAACTACCTGCATAAAGACACTGAACCAACTTTTGCCAAACCCAAAGCCTTATTATATTGATAAATTCAGTACAGGGGATTATGTGGATCGCAAACTTAACATTCATTCATATAAAATACAACTCTTAATGACAACACAAGAAGTATCTACAAATACTAACACGTGGCAGAGATACTACATCTGTTGAAGATTAAGGTTCCACAAGTTACTGCAATCATAAGAAGTTTTCTCCCCAAACAGGAAATCTTGGGCATGTAAATATGAAAACGAACACCTATACATTAGCAGAGAATTCCGCCTTCTTCCAAAAACTTGAGATTTAAGAAAAACTACCCTTCATATCTTCTGTGGGAAAAAGTAACAGAAAAAACCTGCATGACTGCTGGAAGTGGAAGCTCCATTTTTGAGCTGCAAAACCACCAAGAGAAAGCAGCACTTAGTTACAGATTATGCCAAATCCCTATAAATTGCCTCTGACTGAGCACATACCCCTATATGCTCTGCTTTGGGGCAGAGGTGGGGTGTGGGTATTCTTAAATATATGCCACGCCCCAGAAGACTCTTCACACAGATAAAAATTTCCCAGGATCATGAGAAAGAGTTTTCTGCAGCTCTTTTTACAGCTCGCATGTTTTGCTTACATAGCATTTGACAAAAGCGCTAAACAACGTAAGAGCTTCTGAGCAAATGTGTAAGAGTAAGTCCTGTTACTTGTTGCTGCAAATGCATTACTATGCTGATTTTATTTCCTCTTACTTGCCAAATGAAATCTGTATTTCATTACAAAAATAAACAAGGGGGAAAAAAAATTATTGAAGCTGGTGGAAGGAAACTTCCATCAACTTCCTCACTGATAATGCTGTTTTTTAAACTGCTAAGTGAATGGACTTATTGTCACCTTAGAACACTGAATGTTGCAAGTAACTTCTTTTTAAATGACCACCTAAGATTTGGTTCTTCCATACAACTTGTATAAAGGAAACAAGAAAGTGTTACTTCCCAATTTTGTTTCACTTTTTAAAATACTAAGAGTCTAACCAGAAATAAGTAACAATGATGAGGATTTGATTTCCTTTGTTAGAAGGAAGATGCTTTATTTATGCTCCTGATACAATGAAGACAGACCTGCTAACAGCAGAATCACTTTCAGCAGGTTATCAGCATTCATGCTACTGCTTTTATAAAACTCTGAATTCTCCATCTGAAAAGCTTCCTTGTGACATAGTAACTAAGCAACCTTTTAGACCTTTTTGAATCCAGCAAAATTTATCAGCATAAACCTGTGGGCTTTCAGAGAACATGGTACAGTAAGGAGTTCTGAGCAGACATCAGTTTCAGTTCTCTTCTGGCTGGGCCACGACATTGAACAAGACAGCAGGAGTCAGTCAAGAAACAGATGCCTGCTTACAACTGTAGCACACACCATGCCAAGAAGTTTCAAATCAAATTCTTCATTAAAGAATAAACTTACCTCATCATCCCAAAAAGCTAACTACCTAACAAACTGATGAGACCTTATCATGCAAGAAAACACCCCTCAGATTAGAGATGACACAATCATTATTTTTGTTCTGCAGCACACCAAAGTCTTCCTCAACTTGCCAGTCACACATAGGAGTATCTCTGCTCTCCCAAAACCAGAAAGACTTTGCCCAGATTTGATAGTTGTAACTCACAGTGCTTCCTCATACATGAAGGGAATTTAAAATCATATAGCCTGAACTGAACCTGACTAGTTTCAGAACAGGGCTTGCACTCACTTTCAGTTCCAATCAGAAACAACTTTCCCAGCAAGAAGCCAACTGCATTTACACCATGAGAAGTAGAGAGCACACCCATATGCACAAGCATGAAAGGTTAATATTTCACCTACACCTCTATCTGCAAATATTACATAAGGGAAAAACCCACAGGATTTACAAATGAAATTGGTCTTCAGCTATGTCTGTTCTTGCTGGGCTACATGAGTGATTGCCCTCTCCCTTACACTTTATTTTACATGTTGAAATGCACCATTTTTTAGCTAAGTGATCTGCAGGAGCAAAGATGGGTGGAAAAGCCATCACATTTGAAATTGCATTACTACCTGAGACAGGCAATGTATGTGCTGATAGGCATCATCATACTTATTTATCATCAAGAAGCTTGGTCTAGGCTAGCTAAAGAAAACAGCATCCCAACTGAACCACCAGTGGGGAAAAGAAATACAGAAAGAAAAAGGAGGGCAGATGCCAAGCTTAACAGTGGCTCTCACAACCTACAGAAAAAGAATCAACACCCTACATCTTCTAGCAATTCTAAGCACATCTTACAACCTCAAATGCTCGTATTTTAGGTCTTTCACAACACATGATTCTCAGAGGCTGACCCGATGTCTAAATGACCAGCTACCTTCGGTAGCTTGGAACCTGGCCCCAACCCATGAAAGTCACTTGCACACCACCATGGATCACATTCAGCAGGTGTTTCTATGGGTTCTTGTCTCAGGCACCACACTGCTGGTGGAATTCATTAAGTGATTAGCAGAAACTCATGTAACACCATTCCTAAGAAGTAAAATAAATAGTGTATGCCCAAGCCTTGCAAAGGCCAAAAAGATGGCTGGAAACAAGAAAGGGATGAAGAGATTGTAAAACCCCCAAAACATTATAAGATCAGATGAATGCTAGATTGCATGTCAGGCATTTCAAACAGGAACTGGGTTTTTCAAAGATTATGACTCTCCTGCACCCAGGGGTTCAAAAATTAATACCAAGGACTCTCTGCAGCACCTCTATCAAAATGTTGTTCTTACATGGTGACAAGACAGAGATAATGAGAAAAGATAAAGAGGAATCCAAACAAGCAAGAAGTGTCCACAAGTACATGGGAAGATGCTGGAAACCAACATTATGTTCAACATTTCACTCCGAGGGTTCCCAAATTGGTGAAACAGAATGACACTGTGCACCCTGAGCCTGAGTTAGAGGGTTGTTCACAGCTCAGCAGCACATGTAAATTGCACTGAGAGCATATGAAATTTGTAAGCAAATTCAGAATACTACAGTCCAGACTCCTCATGAAAGGTTCAGTCTTTCACAGGTGTATCTCCATATATACTTTAAAAGGTACTTTCCTCATTTGAGACACTGAAGAAGCCAAGAAGCCTAGAAGTCCAGTGTTCCTTAAGAACTGGGGTCTGCTGATAGATACTTCACTTCTCCCAGGTGTATCATTGATTAGTTTATTCGTTAGTTCTTTGCAACCAAAAAGCCAATTGATTTTGAGAAGCAACCTTGCATACTACCACTTTGGTGTTACAGGGCTTCCACGTTTACATGACATAAAAAAAATCCCAAAAACTTACACACCTGCTGAAAGAGTCTACACAACTGTTTCTGAGCTCCACCATGAAAACAGCCTGAAAAGGCCCCACAGCTAAATGTATGCATATAAAATGAGCCAAAGAAATTGTCTTTTAAGTATCAGTAAAACAGGAGACTAGTTCAAAGAAGAGAAATAGATAGAGAGAGCACAAGGAAACCAACAGAACAAACCAGCCAACCCAGTCTCTAAACAAAAGAGACAATTAAAACCAGAATTGTTTATCCAGACTTCTGGTTTCCTCCTATGAATAGTACCTTTATTAAATTCTATCATGGACACTGAACAAGACACATTGGTGTTGGAATCTGCTCACAGGCACAGACTCCTTGAGCCACCCTATGAGCAGCTCCACAGGTGAGGTCTCATGGGACATGAAGTCTGCTGCAAAACAGTCTGGTCTTAGAAGTAAGCAAAGAATGAAAACCTCAGCTATGACAGTGTCTAAAGAAATAATATCAGCCTTTCTTCCTGACAACCTGCTGAACAGAAACTTTTCACACTTCCCTAGAAAATACTTATTTTTTCCTAGTCAACAAGATCTGATAAAACTGTGGCTACTGCAGTTTCAAAATGAGATAGAAGATGATCTCATCCCAGTTAAGGGCAAACTGATGTGGTCTCAACAAGGAGGACGTAGGAAAATGGCTTGGGGAAGCAAAGCTCTTTCTCTCTCAAGTTTCTCTTACCTCAGGAGTACTTAAAGACTCTTGGAACTCCAAGGTATAAAGCCAAAGGTCAGTGAGATGCTTGCCTATAAAGGAAGTTAAAGGAGAGTTTCTGGTAAGTTCAGAAGCACAGTACCTTGCTCAGTCTCAGTCACTGAGAGCAGTGAGTTTGAACAAAAAGGATAAATTGATCCTGCAAGAGATCCAGTATGGAACTCCACACAGCATACCAGTGCATGATAAAGAGTTACTTCCAAACCTTGTTTCTTAACTTCTGACTAGGGAAAATCAGGAAGAGTGAATTTATCAAAACTAAATCAACCCATTAGCCTTTTAACAACAGGCACCTTGTCTGGATGGTATTTCTATTTAAGCAGCTGTGGAAAGACAGCAAGTTTATGTTCACCTAGTACCAGAGATTGAGCACAAAAGCTAAAACTGCAAGCCTGTTAAGCATTCAAGACAGCAGAACAAGAACTGAAAATCATCTATTTAAAATAAGCATAAACAACGTACTTAATTAACATGCATTTTGGCTTCCTCCCTGCCCAATCCTGTAGTATGAGTATTTTTTCCTCAAAGCTAGTTATACAAGTTATGATCAACTTGTTCTGCATTTACTGCCAGTGTTTTCACATGGAAAAGAACTCGTGTTCTTTAAAAGCCAAATTTCATAACAACATTTCTAAAGAAGAAAGTCATCCACATTACTTAAATTTCTTGAACTGACACTAAATACACACCAGTGTGGTCAAAATTCCAATACAGCCAAGAACAGAAATAAAGAAAATTCTGAGACACGTAATTTCATTCTCCTTAGTATGGTTAGCAAAGAAGTATTTTTTAAAAAAATAAATAAGGGGACACAAGAAACCCCCCAAACCAACAACCCAATGCTGTCCTCTAATCCTATTCTGACACTCCACATGGTAAATTTAATTTAGCAGTTAACATGACTACTGGATGCAAGCCACTCCATGTTTTGAAGATGTAACACTTTTTTGAAACTGAAAGTAAGAAAACTGTAAAAGTAAGGTGGTGGGTGTTGGTTTGAGGGGCAGGGCATGGTTGTTTAGGGTGGTTTTTTGGTTGTGATTTTTTTTTTTTAATCCATAACATTTAGGAACAAAACCAGTTGGTTCCAATGTAATCACTGTGATTATACACAGTGAAGGAAGACAACTACAAGCAAAGTAAAGTGGATTAAGTGAATTAAGTGAATTAAGCTATCAGTAAAAATGATCTAGAAAAAACTGAAAAAGCAGTTTTTATGCCAAAGTCCAACAAAACAATTTTGTAAAGTACACAGACACTAAGGTCTGAAGAATGTAAAAGCTTCACTGTGAAACAGGTTGTCACTACGTAAGAGTTGTGTACCTCTAATCCAGTATCTCCATAGGACCACAACACTGAAGCTGAATGTATGGCAACATAATCTTATGTAGCAGAACCCACATCACTTTTTCAGCCTCCAGACCTCACTCAAGATCAATATTGAGCCCTTTAGTTATTGTACTGAAATGAGCTAAAGAATGCAGAGGAGATTCAGCACAGACTCAAATGCAATGATATTGAACTGCTTTGTGTTTCTTGTCTCTTCTGCTCTGTGGTGACTCTAAGGGACAAAGAGTGATGTACCCTGTCAAGTTCAGTCACCTAAGTCAGTGACTGCTGCTGAGGCAGTGTCGAGAGAAACAGCTTCCTGTACACCATTCCCAAGCACTTAATGTTTCCAATGGAAAACACGGAAATGCTTGAAGCTTGGTCCTTTAGTCCTACGTACTCAAACTAAACCACCCACATCACACACCAGTTTGCAACTTCACTAAAAGCAGCAAACAGACCACAACGCATCTGACTTCTTAAATCACTCACAAATTTAGAAGCACATTGAAGTGCTCCCAGTATTCCCTAGCGTGATGCTGGTGCTTTAGGGAACCAGGAAACAGCACTGACTGGTAACAGCATCAATATGATCCAGAGTCTGGCTTAAGGTTTAAACAGTGACACCTTTGTATGTGAGATAGTATAAAGAGCAGATTAGCCACTAGGGCATGTGACTTTAAGATTCAGTGCTTAGCCTAGGGAAAAGCACCCAAAAATAAGAGATGGTAAGACGTGCAAGAGTTCACTTGGCATTTTACAAGTGTCAGTTTCAATCTCCAGTGTTTGTCAGCCTTCCACCCAGGGAAGTGCAGCTTGCAAAACGAGCTTTGTTTTTACCACAACAAACAAAGACTGATATAACAGGATTTGTACAAGAAGCAACAATACCCCTTAGAATAGTGGTATTTGACAAGAACATTACTTTCTAAGACATGGGGTTCCTTTATTAACTGCTAACCTGCTATTCTGTTGAGATAAGAGCTACGAATTTGATGAAAGGAGGACAACTGGGCCTGTAAAGAGGGTTGAAAGCTCTGAAAACAACCTGCTTTCTCTTGAAAATCCAAGAGGATGAAAAAAATTGCTTTTGGGTAAAGCCACTGAGGACATTTCCAGAACTACATGTTATACTGTCCTTCAAATCCCTGGTGACAAGAAGACATTTCAGAGGAACACTGGACAAACACATTAGGAGATTCAGTTGTAAGCTTTTGAGAAACAGTCTTCAGCTCTTTCAGACATTCCTGACTTGACAGTTTACAGAGCCAACAGCCCTATTCCCAAGATGGTGGGCGTTCACAAACTGCAGGACTTTATTTTTATACACCACAGAAAAAACCTCCAAACCAAAACACAAAAACACAACAAGTAGAGTAACAGTCATGTTCTTGTCACCACCCTAGCGTAAGATCATTAACTCAATACAAAGAAGATGGAAAACAAAGACATTTCAACATCAATCTAGATACTTTACTGTGAGGGGTTTTTTTTTCTCCAATCAATATACTCTGGACAAATGAAATTTACAAACTCTTCAACTGGAAGAACTAAGTAGAAAAAGTGCTTATAGAGAAGACACTCATACAAACAAAAATACAGACTTGGCTGTAAGCTTGGAGGTAAGGGGAAGGAGAATTTCAGTAAGTGATCATCAACTTACAATGGGCTGCAAAAATACAAACCTCTTACGTGTTTCCAACACAGCAGAATGGTGGCACAGACACTTTCACAGGGCATCTTCAAACAAATCAGAACAAAGGAACAGGAAATCTTTGCCTGCCACCATAACTGGCTGTTTTATTTTAAGCACACCTCCACAGATGAACTATGTAACTAATATGGCTCCATGGCACCGAAGCAGAAGATGCCCAAACATAAGCTGCAAATATTAACTTCTACTACATCATGATATTTGGGTACTGGCATCTGGCATTTTGGAAGCAGTACAGTTTTTTTCACACCTGCTTTTCCCCCACCTTCCCATAAAAACAACAGTAAGGAGTTCTAGAGTTCTCAGGAGCTCTAGAAATACTACAGTTTACTGGATGGAAGAAGATCATCTTAAGTATCACAGCCACAGTAACAAGGAGGCGTCATCACTGCACCAAAAAGATAAACAAGAACTATGCTGATGCTTGGACTTTAATTCATTACATCAGAAACTCTCTCAGTAGGACAATATGAAAGAGGCAAAAGGTGTGCATCTGGTAGGAGTTGTAAGCCTCACCTAAGTCTTTCCCATAGTGCTCCAAGATTATTAACTACTGTCCTTGAAGACTGCCTGTAACTGTTCTCCAAGTCTGAGAAAGGAAGAAATACATGATGATGGCCTTTGTGGAGCCTTTTAGTTCAAAATAGTAATTAAAGAAGTATTTTAGTTGTTGACAACCTATCGACATAAAACAACATTTATGAAAGTAGCTTTTCCAACTATTAAACAATGAATACATCATTTCCATAGCAAAAAGCATAAGAATTAACTACCTGTGCATAACCTGCAGACTATCATTCATGCAACAAAACAAAAAATGCCTTTCAGCATGTATTTTTAGCTTGATTTACTGATGAAAATACAAAGACACTTCAAACTGAACCATAAGAATATCCACCTGGACAATGTTTGGGCACAATGTACTATTGTAACCAATAGCATGGAGAGAAGAGGAAGAACCCCAACATCCTTCTTTGAAGGTAGATGTTGCACTCTCCAGCAAAGAAGAAGAATCTTTGGGGTAAGTCTTTACAGTTATTAGGACCACACGTCCCGATGCTGATGCTGT
The DNA here is from genome assembly GCF_017639235.1 of Corvus kubaryi. Taxonomy (NCBI): domain Eukaryota; kingdom Metazoa; phylum Chordata; class Aves; order Passeriformes; family Corvidae; genus Corvus; species Corvus kubaryi. Next base: position 7,728,770 of record NW_024581131.1, read on the forward strand.
CAGGCTATACCAGCAACTGTTTATGTAACATGACAACACCAATTCATCTAGCAGTCATTTTTGAAGCAATCTGTTTGTTGTATACATACATACATACAATTTGCTTCACTGATACTGTGGGTATGTGACTGTGCTGCACAGGTGAACTGTCCTTTAAAAACAGTCGCATCAACAGTTTGAAGGGCTGAAAGTCTGTTTCCCATGATGTGCTGCCTGGAAACTCCAGCTCTTATTGCACAAAGCACACAATTCCTGTCCTTAGAAACTTATAATTTATATGTAGTTTCCCCACTGAGCTATCAATACAGATCTTGTATGCAAACAGGCTTAACAGAGATCTACAGAACAGAGTTATCAGAGGTACATCTGTAACAGAGGGAGAAGCACAAAAGCTAAACCCCAAGACCACACAGAATTCACAACCGAAGTATTCAGACAGAAGCGTAACAGTGCAGAAGTAGGTGCAACTCCGGTAAGCAAGTTTCCAGCTGGCACATTTATTTATCTTATCCATACAGACACGTCTGAGTAGCAATTCCTTCAGCAAGGGTCTGCAAGAACTTCAGATCAATTAGCACCAAAACTGAACCGCTCAGGAGCTACATCTTTCTTATGATGTTTAAGAGTAAGGAAGGAAAAAAAAAGCACCCAGGCACACGGAATAAACAGAAAAGTTACCAAACACTGGCTTCTGCCTTTGAAAGATTTCAAATGACTATTGGTGTCAAACTTACGATTAGTTAACTGTTTAAGCTAGGAAATGGTGCCTATTACCAACCTGTTCTACAGCACAGATAAACGAAACTAATGGAAAGACCTATGATGGAACATGTGAGAGCCTCCATTTGTAGTGCTGAGTTCCAGACTCACATGCAACACTATTTCAAGGCAGAAGCTACTCACAAATTCGCATTCTTTCACTTTCTTAAAACATGCGTGAAATTCCATGGTTTTGCTGATTTACATCAACTAAGAAGATGAATTCTTTTCTAGAAAAATAAAGACAAGTTACCTAGTATTCATTTTGTGTGTCTGAAAACCTAAATAGGGATCAAGAACCAAACTAGTTGCTAGGTCATCATTTTCACAGAGTTCCTTGGCAGACATTCCAGAGGAAGGCACATAACGACTTTGACCCTCAAATCCTGAAGCACCGCTACCTGCAAATAAGAAAGCACAAATTAGATATCATTTAAGGGACATTACAGAGCCCAGCTACATTGAGGGACAGACAGACACACAGGCTGGAGGCAAAAAATACAGAACAATTGAGGAAGATGATAAAATACCTGAAGAAGAAGAGGCACAGTTAATTTTCCCCTCTTGCTTTTTTCATTTATGTAGTAGTCAAGGGAGAAAGTATTTTAAAATGTTATTTTATGGATTTGTTTAATTAATTTTCGTTTCCTTCTCTCTTCCGTTCCCCAACTACAAGCATCTTTCCAGACTACACAGTTCAGTAATGCCTACCTCTAAAATTTCTGACCTATAAATGTGACGAAACAACGAAATCTGAAATCTGATTTTCTGAAAAGTCTAAATAAAGGACTTTAATTTGCATTTAATCCTTCATCCCAGACCAAGAGTAAAAATCCATATTCCTTAAAATCATTCCATAAAGGCTAAGAATGTATATGACTTCATTAAAAAGCAGGGTTTACTTCTACAAGTGTATTCACTGAAAGATACGCAAGTACTTCAAATTATGTTATCCACTTCAAATCATACTAGTTGTCACTTAGTGCCAATCATGCATTTTATAATTAAAACAGTTCAAAATTGATTTATACCCAGTTATTCTTATTTTACTTCTAAACTGATCTGAAGATATCTATATTCCTGAAGGGAGTTAACACATCCAGAAAATACATACATAACTGATATTTCTGATGTTAGCTCCATGCTGACTGCAGACCTCCCTCATGAGTTAGGTAAGACAGAAGCCTGGCTTGCAAACTAGGAAGTGAATCACAGCACTAAGCAGCAGAAACATGTACATACATCTGCTTGATCTTCTCTCAACTCCGTTTTTGCCCGTCTTTGGATTCTCCTTTCCTGCATGCTGCAATTTGGTCTGCGCGTGGTCATTAGATGACTTGCTTCCACTTCTCCGGCCATTCACTACCATGTTCTTGGATTCTCCCAGCCACTTCATACCCACAGACAATCTGACTCAGTTGCATTTAGTCACTTTTCAAAAGGCTTGGAGAAGTGGATGAATAAATTCAGTTCCAATTCCTACTGGAAGTAAAACATAAACATGATTAGAACTTACCGGGAAACTGTTTTCAGGACACAGAGTTTAAAAAAAAATAGTAACACCCCAACAACAACACCAATAAACCCAAACACACCCCCATGCTCCCCCCCCCCCCCCCCCCCCCAAAAAAGTGGGGAAAGGTGGGAGGAAAGATGGCAACCTGCATTTGCATTAGGAAGAAAGAAAAGCCATTTGTTATCACCAGTACACAGAAGTGTGAACAGGTGATGTATTGTCCTACAACTTACAATGGCATCTGGCAGCAAGGATGGAATTCTGAAGTTGATAAATTGCTAATGACAACTCATTTTTAAGAGCTGGACTATACCCATGGATATACCTGTACAAGCATATGTACACGTGGATAAACACATCCAGAGCTATGTGACTCCAGACCTAGAGTATTTTCAAATACCTATCCAATTAAGATTCTATCTCCTAATACATAAAACCCATAACCTATTGGGAACTCTACAGCAAGGAAGACCATTTTACAAGCAACCTCCAAGAATTAAAGATGTTAGGGGAAAGATGTTAAATCTTTATTAAAAAGTCAGAGGTCAAAAAACCCTCAATGATGACCTAGAGGACCCAGGCTACTATTCCTACTGTTCCATATTACAAAACAAACCAGTCACAACACACCTGGTTCAATGTGCCAATACTAAGTGGGGTCACAAGTATAGTTGAAATTTTACAGTATGTAAGAGTCTAGCAAAGCACATGCTAGTTTTTGTCTGCAGTCTCAATGTTTTCTGCATAAATAATTACAAGAAAGCTAAAAACTTTAAATAAATTTTAAATAATGTTTTTGTACACAGTTGTATCTCACTCTATAACTTGCAGGAAAAAATCTCATTTACACAATTACATTACAATTGCATTTATGCATTAGTAATTCATTCACTTGATTTTAATTCACCCTCCTCCCTACTGTTTCCTCACAAATAAATAAATTGTGGCTTTTCACTTTACTGTAATTATAAAAAGAACGTCAATGCTCTGCTCACAGCTGGTAACAGGCCATTGTAACATGCATTTCAATCTGGTGGAAGAAAGTCACAACAAACTAACAGATGTTTGAAATACTGTCTTTTGTAGAAATTCTGCTTTTTATCAGGTGAGAGTAGTAAACGACTAGATTTCTGTTAGACACCTATGTGATCCAGCTACTTAAAGAAACGTTCATGGCCAGATGATTTGTAATTAAGTTATTTACAAAGATGAAGAAAATTGAGGCAATTAGGGAAACACAGTGAAGACAAGTGTATTGTTTATTAACAGATGCATTGCCTCAAACATCCTACTAGAACATATCACCCAGAAACTGACAGGTTTTAGAACCTTTTACAAATTGTCACAGAAGGGCAGTAAAGACTATCAACAAAGTGTAACAGAATCACACTGAGCAAAAGCTGGCTCAATTACTGCATCAATACAAAGAAAAAGAATTGAGATCGTTTCAGTGGACAAAGAATTTTCTGGCTGCCAGTAACAGAAAGCATTTTTTTTAACCTCAAGATTATTCATTCAACTATAGGTAGACACAGCCATTTTTACAAAGTTCCTCCAAAAAACCCTTGGATAGGCGCTTTTTTCCCTTCATAGAACTTGCCTGATAACATAAACCTAAAAAATCCCCCAACAAAAACCTCAAAAACAATCAAATAACCCCCTAAACTTCCTTGTTAAGCATTCCACCTGAACTTCCGTCAGACCAACCCTGTGAAGATACACCACTGACTGACTCTGATGTAAACTCTTAATGACAAAACCACTCTCAAACTTTGCTTTTCTTACTTCTCGATCTATTAATTTTACATGTCTATATACTCTAATTAACCCCCATTCTGCCATGTTTTTGTAACATTGGTAATGAAAAGCACTAAAACAGAAACTACATTACAAACTTCCACGAAATTCAGTCTTGGTGTCTTTGTACACCAGGACTCAACTCCACCCTGCACTGGGCTTCAGCTCAAGAGCAGTACAGGTGAATGAAACTACCATGAACTCTGACTGTACATGGGTCCTGTATTGTATCCAGCAGTCTGGGGAAAATGCTTAATGTGGTACTTTCTGACAACTACCAGGTACAGGAGCCACAGGGCTGAAGGAAAGGTGTTCTCTGCACAAAGGAAACCCACCTTTTCGCAAGTGCTGTTTGGGCAGGGTGCGTGAGTACTGTCTGTGCCAACACACTTCTGCTTAAACAATAACAGCAATGACAAGGAAGGTACCAGTGCAGAGGTAAGAAGCAACGTGGCCACATAATCATACTCCAACTATACTAAACGTTAGGAAAAAGACTTCATTCTCCTCCAAAGTAGATTGATATAGACAGCAACATAATTCGTCCTCAAACAAAATCAGGTCATTTAGTGAAGCATAGCAAAATTCTGGTGAAAAATCATTCTTCATTTGGGCTCAACAGCCTAGTGAGCAAGAAAACCTTTGTCTCCATCTACTGCTGCCTCTCCTTTCTAGTATGAGCCAAATGACAAACTTGAAGACAGCAAGTGTGCCTCTTCAGCCTCTATTCAAAAGGACAAGAGGCAATGGGCAGAAATAGATGCACAGAAGTTCCACCTGAATATGAGGAAGAACATCTTTACTGTCTGGGTGAATGAGCACTGGAACAGATTGCCTCGAGAGGTTGTGGAATCTCCCTCACTGGAGGCATTCAGGATCTATCTGGACACAATCTTGTGCCATGTGCTCTGGGATGGCCCTGCTTAAGCAGGGAGGTTGGGCCAGAGGACCCACTAAGGTCCTTTCCAACCTGACCCATTCCGGGATTCTGTGATTCCGTCTCCCAGTACCCAAACACTGCTTCCCAGACATGATATCAAAAGCCAGAAACAACAGCCAGGATTCCTTTCCCCATGAATATCGCAGCTGCTAATGCCAACAGAAAACCTGAAAGGGAGCAAGAAATGCCCCATTCACCACCACCATGTGATATTTAATTTATCTTCAGATTTGATTTGTTCTCACTACTAGCTACATCAGACTCATACTGACAAGTCTTTTAGGAACTGAGAAAAGGAAGAGATGAACACTACCTTTCCATTTAATAAAAAACTCAAATATACTTGCACCACCACATAGTTAGAAACTCTTGCTACAGAGCTCTGCCATCAAAATCTAAAACCACACATGGACCACTTAGGACTTCAAGTTTATCTATAACTGTGAAGTTTACCAGCACAATTAGAGCTTCCAAGGGACCTTCTGTATTTCAATATAAATGACCACACTGATGTTTTAACTCTTTATTAACAACACCACTACTCTTTAAATTACACTGCCTTTAGCAATTCTATTCTGGTAGTTTGACAGGCACATTTCCTCAAATGCCAAAATACAGCTCAATTGCATTTGGCACCTCTCACTGAAGTATGTGGCATTTCATTGCAACCGTACTCTTTAAAATGAAAACTCAGGTTTCATTTATTTGGTTCTAAATTTACTAAACCTATTAACACTTTTTGAGCATTATTTGCATATCAGTAACACTCAGAAGCACCATTCAACAACTGAAGCAGAAACACAATCGATGCAGCCATCACCCAAGATACTCCAAAGCCTCCAAGAGCTACCCAGAATTGTTTACCAGACTGATTAAACAGTGCCATTCAGATTTACATTACACTTGGAAAGCCTTAGTCCTTTCATAATGGGAAGGGTAGTAAATCCCTATCAATTTGAGTAAAGAAATTCATAAAACAGATCTCAAAAGTTGTCTGAGCCTCCCAGAATTTGGGTCCTCATCTGTGAAAGCCATCAATTCAGAAAAGTCTTGTTGTGAGAGGGGAAAAAAAGCTGCACAAAACCAAATCAACAAAACCCTAAACCACTGAAACACAGCAGTACCTATAAGAAATTCAAATACAATTTATTTTCGTTTACCATAACACATTTTTTGCATATACGTTTTTATTACTTAAAGGACAGAGACAGCTTCTAACATAGGCAAAGAGGCAGTGGGTTTTATTCATCCTTCTCCAGGACACAGGCAAATACACTAGGATCAGGAGGTTTTACTAACAAGTAGGGTCATCCTCTCCTTTCCTATAGTTTCAAGTATACAGACAAGCAATGGACCTCCCTTAAAACAGTTTATGGATTTTTTTATTTTTAAGAACTCAAACACCTAAATTTTGGCTTGCCTTTTTTTTTTTTTTTTTTTTTTTTGGTAATTAACAATAGCTGCAAAAAAGTTTTCCTCAACAAGACAGTGACCTAAACCAAATATGCAAAAAAAACCAAGCAAATATGCAAAAAAACCAAGCAAAAAAACCCAGCCTCAGCTCTTCTGGACACATCAGAGGAATCAAGAGAAAAGACATAGGTTTCATTACTGATAGCCCTGCAAAAAGTAACAGACCTTTGAGTTCGCGAAGCAGAGCAAAACTGCAACGAGTTTTCCTATGGGATCACCAGAATAAAAAAGACTGATCAAAATCAGCTGAATGAAAACTTGCACAGCTTTAAGGAGCTATTCAAAACAGTCTCAAGTCTTATTTTGGTTACTGCATTTGGGATTAACTGGTTCAGTAAACTGGACCCCCAGAAAATGTTTTTTGAGTGTTTTCAGCTAGTTAGTGCTGAGAATAAGCTCAGTGCAGAACTGGACATGGATTAGTAGTGGCATGGGAGGCTGCAAGACTGTGTCAAAACTGACTCAGGTCAGTTCAGTCTGCTGTGGAACCACAGCCCCAGGACACAGGTTTGTGAGAGCACACCTGGGTCCAGAACTGACCCAAACCCAGGCTCGAGTCTCTCACCAATAGCTCGGCCTGTACATTCCCTTTTTCTCTTGTGCAGCCATGTGATTTTTGTGTGTCAGTTTGGATACTAATCCAAGCACAATGCAGGCACAGAAGCAATCCAGTACCAGCACAAACTGAGTGTCAGAGAGAGAACTACACTTCAGCAGCTCCTGCCCCTTCTCCCCTGCCACGCCACGTCCTTCTCAGGGTGAGGCTGAGCACAGCACCCCAAAGCCTGTGTGATCCCCGCAAGTCACTGCAACAACTCCTGCATTCAGCAGTCACAGATACAATATAAAAGCTTGCTACTTCCAGAAAAGGGAGAACCTAATTCCTCCCACCTGCCAAGTCACACAAACATTTCCACCAATTCTAGTGCTCTGTGGACCTCTCCATAACCCAATTTAACTGTGTGTGTGTGCAGCTACGTGACTTACACGGGTTCAGGTTCAGTTCAGGGCAGACCCACCATGGCTAGATCAAACAGTTCAATGAAGACTCCAAACCAGTGTAAGTCCAAAAGTAGCCCTGCTGCCTCCCCACCTGCTTGTGCCCACTTCCACACCATCCTCCCTCTGCGCCAGCAAAACAAATGCAGAGCCAAGTGACCTGAATGATTCGGCCACTGAATCAGGAGAGTCACCAGACAAGTCTGAACCTGGCTGGCTGGAACGATGGGTGGATATTACAGGGTAGGGGGAACACACAAGGTCAGGGAAGTGGTTAAGAGTACTTAAGCTGGGACTTCTTTGCATCCTCAATCCACAGCTCTGGTTTAGCACAGGAGTATCAGACCTTACACTTACCACGCTAACTTGGGCAACTGTCTGTTGCCTTAAAGCATGTGCTGTTTGAAGTGAAGAGCATACTGGGAAGTGTAGTCCTGGAACAGGATAGTGCTAACAGAGCAAAAAAGCCATTCAAGAGCCCTAATCAATCCTGTTACAGAGTATACAAGGATACATCATCCCACTCATTCATTTTATATGCAATACATTAAGCAATTGCTTTAAATAAGTCTGAATTTCCAGTTTGTGAGCTCCAACGGTATAAAGCAGAGACGTCTGTGTCTATCTGGTCCTAATAACAGCCTGATAAAGAAACAGTAGAATCCAACTTTTCAACCAAGTAAGCCTTGATTTCCTCACACATTGTTACTTGCAAGGAAGAAAGCAAAGAACTGAAAAGTTCCGTTTTAATGAAAATTGAAGCAGATGCATCCATAGTTATAGTGATCCGATTATGGAAACAAGGCATGGCTCTGTGTCAACTATCCTACAATGCATTTTAACCTTATTGACAAAAACCTGCCACTATGTATTTATAGTTAGAGTATTAAACACTGATCAGATTGCCATCTCATATCACAGAATCAATTAGGTTGGGAAAGACCTCTGAGATCATCGAGTCCAATCTATGACTGAACACCACCCTGTCAGCTAGATCATGGCACTAACTGACACGCCCGGTCTTTCCTTGAACACCTCCAGGGACGGTGACTCCACCGCTTCCCTGAGCGGCCCATTTCAATGGCCCATCACCCCTTCTGTGAAGAACTTCTTTCTGACGTCCAACCTAAACCTCCCCGGCACAACTTAAGACCGTCCTCTTGTCCTGAGACGTGTTGCTCTGCACTGAATTCAAAGCACCAGATAACTCCACAAAGTTCTACACTTCAGGTTCTCACACTGCCTGTGACACACCCTGACAAAACACCACGCACTCTCCCTCTCACTCACCGGTTTCAGCGTTTCCGAGAGCAACGTCTTAAAGATAACTTTACTTTACAGTTTCAGATACAGATGCTGGACAAAGACGTGCCTTACCCTTTGACTAATGGCATATATCCTCCGATGAAAAACCACAAAAAAAACCCCAAAAAACAAAAAAAACCAAAAAACCAAACAAAAAAAATCATACAAAAAACCCCCAAGCGAACTAGTCCGGCCATTCCATCAAACCGAGGGAAGACCGAGAGGGTCACTAAAGCCATCAGCCTAGACGTGTAACTACTGGAACGGGCCGACACTCCCGGCCCAGAACGCAGGTCCGGGCCGGCGGAAGGGGAGCGGGACCGGGTCCGGCCCGGGCGGCGCCGCCCCCGCGCCCGCTGCTGCCCCCTGCCGTTCTCCGCGCGCCGGCGCCGCCACACGCCCCGGCCCCGCGCGGCCCCC